>NC_056743.1:1270841805-1271059305 GCF_019279795.1 Protopterus annectens
AGTTGCTAGAATGAAAGGTCTTGCCATATATTTTCTGAAGGATATGAAGTCTGAAACTCAAATGCCTTTCATTATTTAGGGAATTCAGTCCTCACTGATTTGCCACAGAAATCCCAAAATTCACACATTTTACAAAAAATAAGCCAAAAATATGAGGCAAATATCTGGACATTCTGCAGAAATCTGGACCGTTGAGAGGTATGGCTGCCAGACCAGGGGTGAACCACTGACCTCCCTTCCATTGGTTCAGGCCTTTCTTGAAAAGAGTCAGGGGAAAAGCTCCACCACATGGATGGGAAGCCACTGCAGAGAAGGGGAACTCTCTGAGACACATACCTGTCCCCCGAACTCACCGTCTCCACATCGCAAGCAAAGCCGAAATCCCTAGATCGAGTAATCCTGATACTATTTGTCCTGTGGATATACAAAAGGTCCACTGCAGTGGTATCCAGTTATACCCTGCAGTACATGCCAGGCACAGACCACCTCACAACATTATACAGGAAATGGAGCACAAACAAGGGCCCTGAGGAGATCTGCACAGAACATGCCACCCATGCACTGCACTGTTTCTGTAAGGAACATCCATAGATGCTCCAGTCATTGCATGCGCTCGGTCAGACACATACCCAAGGGGAAACTGCATGTAATTATGGGCCTGATGAGGGCTGAATACAGAGGAATGATGACTTCTTTGAAACCTACATGCCATGCCAACACCCACAGGTTGAACAACACAGAATGACATGATGGCTGAAAGCCAGGCTACCATCCACACACACACCCAAATCCATGACCACAAGTTCTAAACCCAGGGGTGCACCATCAATGAGACAATTTCCTATGGCAGCTGGCCTCCCAAAGGGTACCACCATGCATTTCGTGGCACTGAGCCCCAAGCCGCAGCCCTAGCTTTCTTCAAGGAAAACCTTTACAATTTATACATTGCTTTACCCCTGAGGTTTCCTAAGAGGGAGCATCAGTGTAAAGAGCAGTCACTCTAATGTCTCTCCCTGGTTTAAAAACGTCCTCAGTGACAGACACTTCAGAGTTAAAAATCAGATCCTCCCAATCAGAATCTGCACCTTTCACTAAAGGTGTACCAAAATATTCATTCCTCTCCCTGCACTTCTTCTCCATATTCATTATAAAACTTCCTTGTGGCCTCCCCATCTCCCTCAAACCCTCTATGACATCGTCATTTACTGATCAGGTCATTATCACACCAACATGCAATGAAACTCTAGTCAGACTTGCATGAGCTCCATCAGTGTCCCATAAACCAGAAACTACTTCTCAGCCCTACTAAGACCAAAACTCCTCAGAAAATGCATCAAGCACCTGACTCTTCAACTGTCTTTGACTTACACAACCATTCCATAGATACAGCCTCCATCTTCAAATTCCTAAGACTATGGCTTGATCAGTCACTAAACTTCCATTTCCACATAGACAAAATAAGAGCCAAAATAAACTCCCTCCTCTTCCGGCCCAAAAATATCCCCCCTTTTTTATCACAGATAGCTAGAGGAGTTATTGACAAATGAGTTCTCCTGTATGAATTTGCATATGAGCTCCCAATTTTTGCTTCTGCCTCCAAGAAAAACATTCCCACATTACAGGCTATCTGTAATATCATCTGCCAATTCATTACAAACTCATCCCTCAGTGAGCATCACTGTATCACCCTAGAAAAAGCCAAATGGCTAACCATAAAACAAAGCTCTAACCTGCTGTTAGAATCTCAACTCTATAAACTACCCCAAGTTCACATATTTACTCCCCTTGCATCTAGACTTCATGAAAAAAAAATTCCTCATACAACCTGAAATACTACTCACAAACCCCTAAATCCAGACTCCACAGCACTGAGCATACTTTCTCCTCTCAGACACATAATCTTTGGCAAGGTCTCCCCCTTGACATAAAGGAAATTAACACTTATTACAAATTCAGAACGTACTTCTTCATCCAAGCCAAATGCAGCTGCTTCAACACAGGACTTACCTCCTAAACTATCTCCTTTCCATGTCCCTTCCCCCTCTCAAGATTTACTTAAGATTGACCCACTTTAGAAACTATTATATATATAGTACATTACACTCTGCTTATTATACATTGCACTGTGCTTGTTCACTAGAATGTATATTCACAGTTTTTCTATGTAATTAGTCTGAACTACTCTGTTATTGCTTACATTTCTATATTTTTTGTTTATGAAATGTTTTGTACTTCACTCAGGTTGAGCATGGAATTGGTCAATCCTGGTCACTGCACTATCTTGGTAAGCAAATATAAATAAATAAATAAGAAAATAAATAAACTGTATGTTAATTAGGCAATCTGAGGGAGGAGCAGCTAATGTTATTAGCCCTGTGCCATCTCCCCAGAAATGCCTGATGGTCTTGATTTAAAATTGCTTGATTGGGTAAATTTCCACGAGTGAAAGAAAATAAATAATAACAAACCCATTAATTCCAATGTAAGCAGTCATGCTGGAGTTAAGTTCAAAGAACTTTGCTGAAGATATGGGGTAAGGGCGTAACGGTGTGTGTGTGTGCGTATGTCTGTCTGTCTTTCTATCCATCTACCTAAGTAGAAGAGTATAAGAATCGACTGTGTGTGTGTGTGTGTGTGTGTGTGTGTGTTTTGTATGTGTGCGTGTGTGTGTGTGTGTGTGTGTGTGTGTGTGTAGACTTGTGTATGTGTGTTTGTGTGCACATGTATATCTGAGCAGGCATGTGGTTGAATGGATAAGTGCTTCTGTAAGTCCGATTGAGTGTGTGGTGAGTATTGTTTAATGCTGAGTGGATGAGTGTGCATGTTTATATATATGTGTGTGTGTGTGTGTGTGTGTGTGTGTGTGTGTGTGTGTGTGTGTGTGAATGTCTGTCAGAGTGTGTGTCAATGCCTGAGAGAGAGAGTGTGTTTGTGTGTGCGTGTATGTGAATGTCTGTCAGAGTGTGTGTGTGTGTGTGTGTGTGTGTGTGTGTGTGTGTGTGTGTGTGTGTGTGTGTGTATACGAATGTCTGAATGCAGGTGTGTGAGTGTTAGGAGGCGGCCTGAGACAACATGATGAATGGGCCACCAGTGTAAACACTACCGCCATCACAGGTGGGATAAGTTTATCAGTGCTAGTAGTAAAAAAATGCAATTCAGACAGTCACATTTTCCACTGATTGTGTAACTTGACCTTTCTGAGGTTGACAATTTAGTCAAACTGTGGGATTCTTTCTGGGTAAATCTTCTAATGTTTTTGTATTCATTAAACAAGTCTGCAACCCTTTAAATCTCCAAGCCACATCTTTCCAGTAAATATAATGTGATGTTCCTGTAAGCAAAAGAAACCCTGAGTATGTGGATTTTAGTGGGCATCTAACAAGAGTACAGGTCTGTAACCTTAATGTTTAATAGTAGTAGTTAAACAGTGGAATACTTATTTATGGGCAAAACAAAATACAAAGTAAGTTCAGAAGTACAGTTACCATGCACTCCTGGTGGCAAAGATGAATGAATTTAGTATGGTAGGCTCTAACCTTTACAAGCCAGATTCTCTGTAATGGTCACAGCTTGAGCTTATGCTTTCTTGCATCTAGAGGAATATATTATTGTTTATACAGACAGTAACGTGTTTGTCTGATCTGGCTGATTCCTCTCATATTTATATTCCTTCAGTAATGATTCTTACAATGTGCACTTAGTTTTGCTCTGAATTAGTTTTAGATTCCTGCCAGCAGCCAGTTAACAGTTTGAAGGGTTGACTGTAAAGTAACATTACCAAAGACAACAAAGCATGTAACACGCAGTATTTAAATACAGAAATAAGAGGCAAGAAACAATGTAGTGCTACCAGTTCCATCAGATTTACTTTCAGACTTTATGGAAGCTTGCAGAAAACCATATCATATGATCACATATATAACCTGAATAAGGTTAAAGAAAATATATATTCATATTTGTTGCATTCCCATTTTCCAAGATGTAAAGGACTGTACACTTGTTATGAGGTAGTTAATACATATGCATAACTGTATGTCTGTGGATTCATACCATTTGTGTGAATGGTACTTGGTTAAATGTAAACATCTGAGTACAAATGACAGCCTGCACCCACACCTTTGGACTGTGTAAATATTAATTGTAAGGTCACACTGCATTGGACGCATGGACAAATTCAAATTTAGTATGTAAACAAATGCTATGTTTACTTCACTGTATTCCAACCTCAAAGCTATATCCTACTTTACTTTAATGTATTGTAACTTTGTAGTATTTACATATAAACAGGGTGTGGAGGCTATAACACCACTTTGAGATGTGCGGCAAGGCATAGCTCCATGCAAAAAATACATAATGTTAACTTTATCTGTATATGAAACTGTACATCAAAGTATTATGCTGTTGACTGAATGATTTTTAACCAAAGGAAGTTGTTTCAAATAATGATTTTTAAACTAGTCATATTACTACATTTCTTTAATACAAACAATGTGGAGGCACACATATGAAAATATAAATGCTTGTGCACACACATACAAATAATATAAAAAACATCAATATTACTTTTAGCATATAACAGTGTCAGTGGTATAACAGGTAGCACACTTGCCTTTGCTACAGAAGGCTGTGGGTTCTGTTCCTGCACCAGGTAGACTGATTGCTAACACTGCAGTGCAGCATAAGGAGGTTGTTTCGCTCCTGAAGGTTCCCTTTTTCGGATGAGACATTAAACCAAGACCCCATCTGCTTGAGTTGGTGATGGCTCAGGTGAGTGTAAAACATCCCATGGCACCTATAGAAAAGAATAGGGAAAGGTCTCCACTGCCCTGGTCAAATTTCCTCTAGTAGTATAAATACCTCCTTGGGTCTCCCCTGAAAAGAGGCTGCAATAGATTCCCTTTAATCTGGTCTCGCTGGGACCGGACCTTAGACTAGATAAACTAACTGCTGGTTAATCAGAAAATGCATACAAAAATAGGATTTATAAGTTATAAATCAGCTAGAATAACAGGATGTGTTAGCATGCATTTTTCTAATGAATATGAAGTCTAAAACTCAAATGTCTGTCATTGTTTAGCCTAGAGAGGCAGAAGTGCAGTTTTTTTTTTTGTTGTATTTTGATAGGGCTATGGCAGAAATTTGATGGCCGGTTAAAGAGAGGCCAAATAAGAGGGAGTCTACTGTACTAGCTTATACTGTTATGGTTAGTTAATTTTCATAGTTTTAAAATGACTGCATATAGCTCCACAACCACTGCAATGCAAATTCGAATGCCAAGTATACATTGTGACCTGGCCATATATCCATTGTGTTTTTAAACAATTCCAAAGTGTTACTTAGCTTTAAAAATGCTGTAAATTTATTCTATTAGGTTAACAAAGTCGTGACTTAATACATTTTATTTTTAAAGATGGTGTGCATTTTGCAATATGAAATGTGTAATTAGCACCACAAGATATTGCGGATTGTAACAGTTCAGTATTTAGCAAAATTCTCAGTTGCCTTCATAGAAAGTACAAGACAAATAGAGTATTCCATGTCGCCAGTGATGAGTAATAAAAAATAATTTTTGCCTTTCTATACAGACCTGATAAGTAAGGGTCAGACAATCAGTCATTCTCTTTCTAAATTTCGTTTGAACACTCTCAAGCATCAATACATCAACCTTTGAATAAGAGCAGAACAAAGAATTAAATTCCATTATCAGCTTTACAAAAATATAATTTCATAAGAATAGCAAGACACCAGTAAATTTTTTTAAAGTATTCCTGTTATACCCAATCCTTAGCTTTAACAGCACAGTTTTTTTTTTAAATTATACGTTGAAACTTAATGCCCAAGTACTTATATTCTGTAACCACACCAAGCTGATTATTCCCCTCAGTGACTGGTTGTAATGATCTATATGAATCAAATGAATCAACCACTTTTTGAAAAATGAATATGCAAACTGTTTTTGGGACCATCCAAATATGTCTTCAGACCCACTGGCAGTTGTGGTGGAGTAGCAGTATTTGTCAAGGGTATTATCACCTTACAATAGATTCCTTGGGACACCACATGTGAGTCCAGTGCTTCTTTGACATTATAAATGCAAACTCTCTTTCACAAATAGTGAATCATCCTACTAGCGGCCACAAATATCCTGGAGCTAGTACTCACAAACATGGCCACTTATTGCACAGCTCCATATGTATCATCATGTCTTATTAAATCAGACCATGATTTTGTGACCTTTTCCTTTAAAACTGGCATTACTTCCCCCTATTAAAAGCAAACCTTCTTCAGGTACTTGATGGTTAAATAAATTCTGCTGTAATCCTTCTCTGAAGGATCGCATGGCTAAAGCTGCTCCTTATGCCTCAGTCTTCTACTCCCACTGAAATAGTTGTACTGATAAGGCAGTCCCTATCTGCAACAAATATAAGGAGAAGTTTAAAATCAAACCCCTGTAGTGGAATACCCTTATAAATAATTATGTAACAAGAGAAAGAAACAGCTTAAAGTGTATAACAGGTCTCAGTCTATCTACTTTCAGAGCACACTTAAGCAAACTAATAGGTTACAGTTGCAATTACCAAAAGTAAAACAAAAAAACTTTTATATGGGACGGCTTCAACTCCCACATACCCCCAACATGGGGGCCTCCCAGAAATTACATATAAGAGCTCCAGGATTACAAAAATTCAAAGAAAAGGCAAAAGCTCTTGAACTATGGTCAATCTAATACATTTTGATGTTTATGTACATTGACTGAGTGTACCACTGACAAAAACACCAGCATTTCAGCATGAGATGAAATGCGTGCAACAATAAATCATATAACATATATACGTGTGATTGTGTGTATGCCTCTGGTTGTTTATCATTGCAAATCTTCTGACTTTTCACCTTATCTCATTTCTTTACATCAGTGTCTTCTTGATCTGAAGTCATGTATTTCTGTTTTAGTCTCCAATGAACTTGATTTTCAGATAATAAAATACACTTTTTTTCTTTTAGTGGTCCCTCTCCATAAAGGTGGTGCCTCAACGGATGCTGGAAACTATCGCCCCATAAGCCTGACTAGCTTGGTCTGCAAAGCTATGGAAAGGATCATCATGGACCTCATAAATAAAGATATTGGGGACCTACAAACACTGGATCCTACCCAGTTCGGCTTTGTTAAGGGCAGATCCTGCCTCTTAAACCTGGTTGATTTCTTTGAAACAGTCACCAAGGCCATTGACGAGGGGAAGGTGGTCCACACAGCCTACCTGGACCTCGCAAAAGCCTTCGATACAATACCCCACTCGGGCATTATAGATAAGCTCACCAGCTTAAATATAAACCCCTATGTCACTAGATGGATTGCAAACTGGCTCAAGGACAGAACCCACATGGTTAGAATTGCTGGAGCCATGTCAGACTCCAAACCAGTTACAAGTGGTGTCCCACAAGGCTCAGTCCTGGGACCTCTCTTGTTCGGTATATATTTCTCGGAGGTACAGGCCAACATGGAAGGACTGTGGCTGACCAAGTTCGCAGATGACTGCAAACTGGGTGCCATAATCGACTCTCCAGCCGACACAAGCATCCTCCAAAAGGGCCTCATAGAAACAGACAACTGGTGCCAGTGCCATGGCCTCAAGCTAAATGCCAAAAAGTGTATAGTCATCCCATTTGGCAAAAACAAAGTGCCCACAAATTACCACATAGGTGGAAATCCATTAAGTACAGAAGAAGTAATTAGGGACCTGGGGACCCAGGTTGATAGCAATCTCTCATTTGACAACCACGTGGCCAAAGTGGTTAGAAAAACATTTTATATAGCCCACCTAATCATGAAGGGATTCACATTTAGATCAGGGAGGTCATCGTGCCTCTTTACTCATCCCTCATCAGGCCCATAATTGAGTACAATGCCCTTTTGGGATGTACCTTACCAGACACCTGCAGCAACTGGAAAGACCCCAAAAGTACCTCACCAAGAGGATCAAAGGGCTCAAACAGATGCCATATGCTGCCCAGTTAAAGAAACTCCAGCTCTACTCAGTGGCATACCGCCTGTTCAGAGGCGATCTGTGCCTGACGTATAAAGCCATGTCCAACCCGGAATTAATGGACATGCTGCACCTCAGAAAATCCAAATCCCATCGAGCTACGCTTGAGAGACTTGAACCTCAGCACTGAAATAAATAGGACATGCTGGAGGGACAGATTCATAACCCAGAGGCTCCCTTCACTCTGGAATAAAATCCCAGTCCAGGTTAGGCAGAGTCCCTCATTGACTCTCTTCAAGAGGAATCTTGATGAGTGGATGGGAGATCGTAGGTTTACCCCGGGTATCACTTCTGTGTCACTGTTAGATAGAGGCACAGTATACTAACCTCGAAAAAGGGCATAGCAAAATAAATTTAAAATGGGTGGCGAAAGCCAAACACATTCTGGCTAGGCTTATAAATGCCCTAGGGAAGATAGCCTAGTATGAACCTATGAACCTAAGTCTATGCCCTGTGCATAACTGAACAAGTGTTATGTTAACACTTTGTAGTGAAGGATTTCTGTACTCCAGTAATGCTAAGTGCAACAATTCTATGTAACAGTCACTGGTAATGTTCTATGACTTCATTTAAAGCTTTGCATTATAGTCTGTGATGTTCTCTCAACTTGACCATTACACTGCACATAGTTGAGACAGGATGTAGTACGTTAAAATTCTTGATATTAAACTGTGATAGTTTTTAAGTACAGTATGTGATTTACATGAAGCTGAACATGATAGCATTTCTTCTCTTTTATTGTTATTAATTATTATTATTATTATTATTATTATTATTACAGGCATTACACACACCACAGTCTTAACATTTTTGCTACATCTAGTGTGTACAAATATGTCTAGCCGGAATGGCATATCACAAACTCTTTACATTTGCCTAGGATTGAGTGAAAACACAGCATGACTTCCAACATCTTCCCTTCAGTAGGTTGGCAGTATGAATTTATATACTTGAATATCAAGCCTTGTACATTTTATTTTTGAATGAAAAATAAGCTTACATTTCTTTCCTTGCAGCAATCTTGTGCTCTGATGGCAACACTTTAAGCATATGCATTTCTGGATTATTTTCAGTATATTTCTGAAATTTATCTTTCTTTATTTCTCTTATGAGTAATTGCAGTGTCACCCAGTTAAGTGCTGGTTTATCTCCACAGTGATCTTATTGCTGCTCTGTCAGGTTATAATGCCTCGGCATATCTGTTGTATGCATATCTTTCCTGACTTATAACTCATTTTCCAGTCATATTTTTACAAAAACAGTTGTATCTTCATAACTTTGGTGGTGCCTTTTGCAACAGTTTATTGGATATATTCTGAAGTGGTTTATGATCACTTTGCACTATCACTTTTTATAAAAATGCATGTAGTCATATCATGGTTCGCATCTCTTTTGTTTTTCTGTCTGAGCATATATTTTCTGTCAGTCAAAAAAGGCTCTTGAGCTGTAGGCAACTGGTGTTTCTTGCAAAATAAGCGTACACATTCCATTCTGACTGGCATCTACTTATAATGTTACTGGTTCATTCACTGCATAATATTTCAATGTTGGTGCTTTTGTACAGAAATGTTATAAGTGTTTGTTTATAGGTTCATAGGTCAATAGTAGGCAGTTGATCCAGTGGACTGTTAGTAGCCTAGCCACAAAACCCCATATCATAGGTACCCATTGATAAGACTAATTTATACCTACTTTCAACCCCTATCAATGACAGCTTGGAGGGCCAGACCCAGGGTGTATTTACGATTGCCCAATCCATTCATCCAAGTTATGCTTAAAGAGGATCTGGGAACTATGTGGCTTAACATCCAAAGGAAGCCTATTTCATAAAAGAGGGATTCATAGGAGATTACTAGGTTAACAGCTCAAGAGCCCTTACAAGCCTAGCCATTATTACCTGGATTTTACCTGATTTTTGATCCCTATGGGTTAAAGGATGGCTTAGGTTTGTGCCCGTGCCTTTGAGTATTTTACAGACTGTCCCTGACCATAAGGAACATGGGTACCGCTCCAGGAGTAAATTTACAATTCTCCATTCATTGATCCAAACTGTGTTTGAAGAGGCTCAGAGAAGAGTTCTGCTTTACATGAATAGGAGGCCTGTTCCAGAGAAGAGGTAATCTCTGAGACACAAATCTGTCTCTAAAGCATGTTTTGTTCTTGTCACAGACCAGGTTTAGATCCCTAGGTTGGGTGGCTCTCATGCAGTTTGTCTTGAAAATGTGCAACAGTTACTTCCTTGCTGGATTTGAGAGTGCCTTGTAGGTTAGGCGTAGATCACCCCTTAATAGTCAGTAGGAGACAGAGTAAAGGGATAGGGCTTTTACTCTATCTGCATAGGACATGTTTTTTACACCCTGTAGTTTTTTTCTTGATAAGGAGCCTCTGACGCTGCTCTAGCTGTTGCAAGTGCCTGGTCAAGTATATGCCAAAAGGTGCATTGTATTTGGTTATTGGTCTGATGAGAGCTGAGGGACTATAACTTCCTTGGATCTAGATGCCATGCCTTTACTTATAAGCTGTGCCACACAGAAGACTTCCTCATCACTGTAGATACACAGTGGTCAAAGTTCAGGCTACTATCTATCTGTGTACCTAGATCTCGCACCTCTAAGTCCACTCTTATGGGTGTACTGATTGGCATAATGGTTAAGGTGTTTACCTTACAAACACAAGGCACAGGGTTTGATTCTCCAATGGGGTAATTGGCTAGGTTTAAAATGGCCCAGAAGGGCAACTAATCTAGTACTAATCTATGAATATCTATGAATACTATTAATGTTGTAATTTGCAGGGGTACTTGACTTCTCAAAGGATATGATTATGCATTTTTTTGCATTTAGTTTTAGGCCATGGCTTTGGCACCAATCATTTGTCTGTGTCACACCCTTCTGAAGGATATCTACATAGCTGGGGGTTCAATTATTGCCCCCAGCTTGCATTTGTTAGTAACGTTAGTCAGCCAAATGGCTTCTACATAGGCAATGACTTCAGAGAAGTATATTACTTATAGGAGAGGCCCAGCACTGATCCCTGTGGCACACTACTAGTAACGGACTGCTTGCTGGATCTAGATTCTTCCACTCTAACAGCATGTGCCCTTCCATGAGCCATTTGGCTTTCCATCTGGTGACTTGGGGATTTGTGCCCAGTTTTGTGAGTTTATCTATAATTCCTGAGTGGGGAAATGTGTCAAATGCCTTAGCCAGGTCAAGGTAAGCAGTATGCACTGTTTTAACCTCATCCATGGCCCTAGTGACTTTCTCAGAGAAGTCCACCAGATTGAGCAGGCAATACCTGCCTTTGACAAAGCCAAACTGGGTTGTTTGAAGGTTTCCTATGTCGTTATTTATCAGGTCCATGAGTATTCTTTCCATGATTTTGCATATAAGACTAGTCAAAACTTATGGGTCCATTGATGGTCCCCCTTTATGCAGAATGATGTCTGTTGCTGTTCTTCACTGCACAAGGACAAAGCCAGTCTGGAGACTGTGGTTAAATAAAGATCCTAGTGGGCCTGATAGGTCCTGTTTCAAGCTATTTAAGATGCATCCTGGGATATTGTTGGGACCCATCAAAGCCGTGTTTTTAGCTTTAGAGAGTGCAGTATTAACCTGTTCTTTTGTAATAAATGGTAAAGGAATGGTGGAGGGTATTTCTTTCTTGGGGGGGAAACTAGAGGTGATGGGGAGGTGAAATTTGAGCTTAATTTATAGCCAGCACATTTACTATATCTTCTGGATGAGTATAGGTGCTGCCTTCTACAACTAATTCCGTACATTATTGGGTGTTGCCCTTAAGATTTCAGACATAACTGAAAAAATGGGTTGTGGTTATCCTTAGCTTGGGAGGCTATTTCTGCTTCAAAATTTGCTTTTGAAGACTTGACTAGTCCCCTAATTTGCTTATTTAGACTAATGAGGGAGTTTTTGCTCTGTTGTGCACATTGTGTCTTACTTCTAGACAGGATTTTCTTTCTTTTGTTATACAATTTATTTATACAAGAGGTCCATCAAGGTGGCTTGTTTCTGCACTTTGTCCTAGGCCTGTTTTGGTCTGGCACTGCCATTTCTATACAGTTGTTTACATGGTTGTATAGGGTTTTTGTGTACACCTCCACTTCTGTGCCTTCTGGGCTTGGGGAGGTTGGAAATTAGCTATGATGTCACTTAATAGGAGGTAGTTTGCCTTAGAAGAGTTAATTAAAGGTTTGGGGGTTAAGTGAGGGTTCTAGTTTTATATTTACTTCAAGGCAAGCCACTTTGTGATCTCATGTAACCAGTGAGGACATCACACTTGGGGGGTGTACAGCACTCTCTCATATTTGTGAATATTAGGTCTGGGATATTTGTAGCTCTAATGGGAGTGCAGGCTAGCTGCTCCAGGGTATTTGCATTGACAAAGTCTTGAAATATTTGAGCCTGTGTGTTAGTAGTCATGTATGCTTCCCAGCTAATGGAGAGGTAGTTGAAATCACATATGAGTATGATATTGGGCTGAATTGTAAGTGATTATAGTAAATTCAGGTATGATGTATGGGTTTCCTGGTTCATGGTGGGGGACCTGTAGCCAGCAAGGATATGGTAATGGATTTTTTCTGTGGTTAGTTGGACATGGAGTAGCTCAAGCATGTCGTATTGAGGTATCCTTATTCTTTTTGTAGAAGGATATACCTCCACCTTTTCCCCTTTCATGTGCAGTGGGTAAACAGAATGTGTGAAAGGCATTATAGCCTTGCACTGCCAGGGTGCATTCCATCAGCATCATACCTGTCAACCTGGAAACATCAAAAATCTGGACAAAGGCCCATGAAAAATAGATACAAATCTGTAAGCTGATTTACATAAAATTTGCGTGCACAATTATGTAACCCCGCCCACTCCAATGGAATTGTGAGATACCAACTTTCAAATGCAAACTGAAGAACAGACAACCAAAATATGGCCCAGAGTCCCCCTGCAGCCATTCCAATATCCCATTACCTGGCTATTTTACCCCATTTACCATAAACACTAATATGCATACTGCTTTACTTCTACGATGATTATTTGGATTTTAATTTACATTTTGTAGCACAAACACTAATAGACATCTGCTAAACAAAGCAATAGAGTCTCACAATAAAAACAGACATAGCATTAAAACTTCTCTGCCCTTGAAACTCACATTCATTGAAACAGCATTGAAACCCACATCAAAAAATGCATCTGGCCAGTGGTGGATAAAGATTACCTTTAGGCTGTTTTCAAATCATAGGCCCCTTGTACACGAAACAAGAAACATACACGTGTTCTTTGATACATTTTCTTGACTTTGTTAAATTATATTCCTTGTATAATACAGCACAGTTGTTAAAGCACATTTTAAATTTATTGTTTGAACATTTTTCCAGTAAGCAATGAAATAAAATGCATGAACCAATAATGACAAAATTGCCCAATTTAGAACATTTCCATCATAGAAGTCTACTCAAACTTCTGCAATCCTCCAGTATCAGTAAATATGCACAATCTCTGCAGAAGTAAAAGTCATCTAAATTCCATGTTAAAGAGATCTGTAACTAGGTTGCTACTAGCAAACAACTTTATATTTAATTGTTTCGTCTACAAGTAAAGTGCCTGTTGCCCTTGAAGAATAAATTGCCTATGTTACATTAAAAAAATAAGCTAGTAATATTTCAATAGGGAATGGATGCCAAACTGATAACAGGTTCATAGTTAATAAGTATCTCCACCAAAGGAGGACATTCTCAGGACTGCATTGTCCACCCCCTTTAAAAGTATAACACAGTACAGTATCAGCAATCCATCTACAGACTGTGAGAGTAGAACCCACAGCCTTCTGTGGCAAAATCAAGTATACTACCTGTTGTGCTACTAATAATGCAGTTAGAATTTGCATAAGCAGCACTAAGCTAAAAGATTGGAAGAAAAACTTAAATGGCTATCATTATTTGGTGAATTTGGTTCTCACTGATTTGCCAGAATAAATTAAAATTTATGGTTTTTAACATTTGTTTACTGGGAAAAGCTGACTTGGTACGAAGCTAATTTTCAGCAGAGGCCTGGAGAGAAATGCTTCAGATGCATATCTTTGTATTGTGGGAGGAAACCAGAGCACCCAGAGGAAACCCACACAAAGACAGGGAGGACATGCTGACTCCAAACAGAAGGCACTTCAGCCAATAATCAAACCAGAGAAACTCATACTGTGAGGCAACAACACTACTGCTGCACCATACAAATTTTAAGAGGAACAGAGCAAAAGTATGAGACAAACACATTGCAGACATTATGTAAAAAGTTGTACAGTTGAGAGCTATAACTTTTTCAATCATATGTGGTGGTATGGGTAGTGAACTCAGGCTCTTGCTTCTTGTACCTAAGGTACAAAGTTTGAGCCTGTGTAACCCTAAACACTAGGTATATCTATCTGGGGCATTACACAGACACACACACACACACACACACACACACACACACACACACACACACACACACACACACACACACACACACACTCTTCAAATAAATGTAGTGAATGCAATTCAAATAAATGTGCACATAAACATCTACAGAACTTAATGCAGCAGCAGTGAAGTGATAATCTCCCCACATGGGTGTTCTACTGTAGGGAAATAAATGTAGCAGCTCAGTGCTTTACCTGGTAAGAAAAGAATGTGTAGCAGCTCAGTGTTCATGTTCAGGCTTCTTGTCTGTCCTACCCCTCTTGTAAATTTACTCACTGCATCCAGAGCAGCCCTGGATGAAGCTGACGTAATTGCGCATCCCTCCGAGTGATAACATCATGCCTGAAAACAAAATATACAAAAAGCCGAGAAATTCAGAGGGAATCGTGGCACCCCTATTATTTGGACCTCAGAAACTGGGGAAAAGTGAGAGATTCAGTATGACTGAGAGGTATGGTCAGCATTCTCTAGGGTGGTGCTTCCAGGGAGTGTAGTTTCTTGTTGGGACTTGTAGCTTTGAGCAGTAATACCTTTAGCTTATCCTGAGTAGATTGTGCTGTATTGGAAAGTTTCTGTTTGACAATGCCTAAAAAAGGTGCTATATGGTTAAATAATGTTTGGCCATTATCTGAAAGCCTAGTTGTGACAGGTGAAGGCCATCCCTGGCAAATTATCCTGCCAATCAAGTTCTCTCAGGTTAACAAGTATTGGACCCCTTTGGAATGACACCAGTAGCTAAGCTAGTTGTTAAAGTCAATCATTTTCTGTTGGTATTACAGCGTCATCCTTGGAGACAGTAGAATGTTGTTCAATCCTAGTCTTATACCTGCCTGTGATACATATTCTGAGAGCTCAGTCATGTCATGTCTTTCTTCATTTAGTCCAGGGAGGTACATCTCAGGTCATTTATACCCACATGGACTATGAGTTATACTGGCTCTCTGGGATATATATCTATCTTGCCAACTGGTTCTGTTTATGTTTCAGTAGAAGTTAAGATCTCTTGAGTAGGTATTGAGGGTGTTAAAACCACTTGGTAATGGATTTGAACCATGGCTGTGTATTTCTCATCATGTGTTTTCAAGCTCTTTGAAGTCAAAATGTGACAAAATTATCTTTGCTGTGTAACCGTGATTCTACACTTATCCTTGTTTACCTTAAGGGTGCACTGCCTCAGTCTATTTAATTCTGTTAATCTTTTGATCATGCTTTCTTCTGTGGTCTCTCCCCATATCAGTGTATCATTGGTAGTATTAACCTTCAAGCCCCTCAGGCATCTATGAAAAAGCTCTTGAAAACATTTAAGGCACTGAAAAAACACTATATGGAAGTGTCAGAAATTTGTATCTTCATACGGGCAGATAAAATCTGCATACCTTGGAACTCTTCTTTCTTGCACTTAAATTGCCAAAATCCCTAGGTGGTATCAAGTAAAGAAACATGCTTGCATTTAACATATCAAAAAAACTTCCTTAATTGTACAAAGTAATAATGTACCTTTTCATTAGCTTTATTAAGGTCTGGTATGTGTCCATATATGTAAATTTTGTTGGACTTCATAGCAGTAATTGTATTGTTTATCCAGTCATTAGGTTGAGTTTGTTTCTTATTTTTCTATTTTTTTTTTATTTTTCATATACATTTGAATGAATTCCATAGTATTCATACATAACATCTTAAATAACTCTGTACACTATTTACATTAGCCTTGACACTATAACATATCTTAATGTATACAGTTACTTTATAAATGTGTCAAATCCATTATCAGAGTGTCAGATCAGTTATTGTATAGTGTCAATCAGCGATAAGACTTTTCCCCAAGTGTTGTTGATAAATGCTTTTGGATAAATTCTTAGTTCTTTAATTTTAATTTCCAGTAATGCTGTGGTCTTCAGTAGGCTGTAGAAGTCTTCCAAAGTTGTTATTGCATTTGTATTCCATCTTCTTGTTATGCACTTCCTTGAAATTGCAAGTATAGTCCATACTAGAAACATGTTTGACCTATTCAAATGAGGACCTTAGTTCACATTTGATAATACAATAGCTTTAATTAAATAAAATGATTCATTAAATAAAGCTTGTAGAAAGTTATTAATACCATTCCAAATGGCTTAATTTTAACACAAATAAAGAAAATGTGGTTCTAATCTGCATTGTGTACTTGGTCACATCTCCAACATATTCATTTTATGGAACCTGATTTTACTGATTCTATCTGGGGTTAAGAATGCTCTGTGCAAGCATTTCCAATTAAAAACTTTCCAGTATTGTGTAAAAGATATATATTTTATCGATAATAAGATATTTGTTTTACTATCTTCAGTTAACTGTATTGAGTGTCCTTTTGTTATATATTTTCAATATGAGGTTTTGGGTGTTGTTTTATAGTTTAGCAATATTTTGTCAAATTTTAAAATGCTGTTTCCCATGTCAGTCATTATATATGATTTCATTTATGTATTTCATAAATTTACGTATTTCTTTAAATGAATAATTGTTAATTATTCTACTTAAATCTTGTGAATATGACAGAATACTCTGTAAAGTTAGCCAGTCCTTTTGTGGAATTTTGTATGTTGTTTTTATTTCTTGCATATCTAAAACTTTTAGTTCTTTGATACATTGGAGCCAGCAAACAAATCCTTTCTGTTCCCAGGAATTAATAATTTCTCTATATATTTTATGTGGAAAGTTCTTTGTGACTATAAATGGTGTTAAAAGATCAAACCAGATTTTTAAATTTATATTTGCATTAATAATTTTCCTAAATGAATCAATGTAATAATTAATCATTTGAGTTTTAGTGGGTTTAGTTATGTTATATTGCATACTAATACATAATATGGTTCCCTCTTAGAACCGTCGACACGTCATAGTTGGTCCTTCTGATGTATAGCTCCTTAAGGTAAGTGTGCGATAGTTAAGGACCTTAGGGTTAGGGTGCGAGTTAAGGTAAGTGCATACATGGTAGTATATGCAAGCTTTACTTTAGGGTTAGAAGTAGGGTTTTGTTTAGTGTATGTATGTGTTTTATTTATTTTGTTTGGGTAGGTAGTATGTAGCGGGCGGTGGGGTTGGCCATCCAATGACCATTCGAGATTTTCAATTTCATGGTTTAGGACATTCGGTGTTTTTGTGGTTCACGTAATATGTGTCACTGTTTCCATATTTGATGAAAAGGAGTTTCATGCTTATAATATAGACCTCATAATATGTGCCATGGCAAATTGTTTTTATCTGTTATTTGAATTTTTTTTGTAAATCAAATTAATTTATTAATATTACATTTAGTAATTATTTCCAATTTGCACAGTAATTTGGACTTATCCAATCTGAGATCATCTTAGATATTGATGCTCTTATATATGTTTCTATATCAGGAAAGTTTAATCCTCCCTGTTTCTGTGGTCTGATATGATATATTAAAGCTATTCTGTTTATTTTGGGAAACCATAAAAATTTTATTAGGCATGAATTTATTTATTTAAGTATATTCCTTTCTAGTAACAGTTGTATTGCCAAGGCAGGATCTTGGGCAGTAAAACGATTTTTATTAACTGCAGTCTATCTTCAAATGTTAATATTATTTTGTTCCATTTTTCCATAGAGATTTTAATTGTATTGATGATATTATTGTAGTTTTTGAGACTAATTCATTATTATCCTTGCATAACTCAATTCCTAGATATTTTAAGGTAGTCTTGTTTCCCTGTGATGTGATCCCCCTTAGTCTGCAGTTCTTTTTTTATTTAAAAATAAAAAATTTTGATTTTTTGAAATGGAGTCCTGAAGTCATGTGAAATTTGCCAATTAATATATCTAATTCTTCTAATGTATCTTTTGTGTTAGATAATGTTAGTAATATATCATCAGCAAATAGCATTATTTTAGAATTGTACTGCTCATAAACATCTATTCCTTTGATTTTTATATTGTTACAAATTGAATCTGCCAATATTTCAATAGCCAGAACAAATAGAATTGGTGGCATGGGGCATCCTTGTTTAGTGCCTTTTATTATATGTATAGATTCAGAGGTAAAAGGACCTAACTTGACATATGCTAAATTATTTGTATATATATTCTTTAGGAGATGAACAAAGGATGTACAAAATTCAAATAGCATTAGTATTTTGAATAAATAGTCCCAATTTAGCGAATCAAATGTTTTCCCTATATCTAAGCCAATTATCAGTGGTTCTTTATTTTCTTTAATTAACATGATCTATAAGAGAAATTATCCTTTTAGTATTGTCATTTGTGTGTCTATGATATATAAATACAGTTTGATCATTATTCATTGTTTTGGGTAGTGGTATTTTCATTATGCTAGTTAATATTGTCATAAATATCTTATAGTCATTATTTAATAATGATATAGGTCTATATGAGGTACAGAGGTTTGGAGATTTGTTTTCCTTTAGGATTGGTGTGATTAAGGAATATCTCCAAGAGGGTGGTATTAAAGCTTGTGACTGAATTTCTAATAGAAATTTATGTAAGAGGGATAGTACCTTTGAAGGAAAAAGGTTATATATTTCCATAATTATGCCATCTATACCTGGAGCTTTATTATTTTTACTGTATTTTATTGTATCTGTAACTTATTTGTAGAATATGGGTGCTTGCAGATATAGTTTTAATTTTTCTGGTATTTTTTTTTATATTAGAACATTTTTCATCTAGATTTAATTAATTGATATGTATATTTTCTTTTTGGAAATGTTCCATGTAGTGATTTCTATAGGCATCAAGAATGTCACCTACATCCGAGACATTTTTCCCTTTTTTTATGGAAGATACTTTTAATGTTATTAGCTTTTGATTGTATTTTGATTCTTGTGGATAAATTATGTAAATATTTGGGAGAAGTGGCCAAAGTATTAATTTTTAGTTTTTCTAAAGCTAAACTAGTTTTATGTGTTAGAATTTCATTGTATTTATTGTTTAATACTTCTACTTTCGTTTTCGTCTCAAAGTGATTTTGATTTTTTTCATCTTTTACTGACAAAAGTTTGGATTATAGATCTAATAATTCAGAATTCCATTCTCTGATTTTTTTTATATCAAGTTAGGGTTTTACCATATATATGTAAGCTTTTAAGGAGTCCCATATCATTATTTTAGCACTGTGGTGTAATTAATATCTAGGAAGAACTGTAATTCAGATAATAACCAGGATTTGAACTCTTTAATTTTAGTTATATATCCTGGAATTCTGAAGTTAAAGATTAATGGTTTGTACCCATTTGAAGTTTACTATCATTGAATTGTGGTCTGAAAAGGGGCAGGGAGTGATTGAGAAATTAATGATTTTAGAGTGTTAGTCATGGGCAGCAAATAGGGCAGCCACGGTGGTGCAGCGGTTAGTGTTGCCACCTCACAGCAAGAGGTTCTCCAGTTCAATCCTTGGCTGGGGTGCCTTCTGTGCGGAGTCTGCATGTCCTCCCTGTGGTCACATGGGTTTCCTCGGGTTTCCTCCCACATCCCAAAGACATGCTGTAGGTGGATTGCATACTCTAAATTGGCCATAGGCATGAGTGCGTGCGTGTGTGTGCCTTCCATGGAAAGTTGGGTGCCAGACTGGCAACTCGACACTAAAAACTTCACTGCCAATCATGAGCAGACAGGTGATCCGCTGTGCTGACCCCTAACCGGGAAAAGCGAAATCCAAGTGTTTTTTAACAGTTCCTGTTCCAGTGCCTGGGAACCAATATAGATTGGTCCATAATCTGTTATTATATTTAACTATTACTAATGTCATAAGGCCTTCTTTATCTTCATACTTATAAATGATTTCTGGGTTAATCACATTTGTTTTCCATAAAATTGTTACCCCTTTTGTCTTTGTCTTATAAGTGGATTGCGCCAATATCATATATTCCTTAGGATTCCATTTGTAATTGTCTTTTGTTTTGATTAATTTCTTGAAGGAAGACAATTTGTGCTTTGTTCAGTTTTAAATATTTCAGTAGATTTGATCTCTTGCTTGGATTGTTTAAGCCATTGGTATTTAAAGATAATAAAGTTAAATCCATCTTAGGTTATTTAGACTATGTTTTTTTGTTTTATTGTGACTATTAAACATTTTCCTCTGATAACTATAAAGTATATGTTTAAGCTTTTAAAGGAAATTATCAGTTTCATACTTTGAGTATTTACCAATAAAAATCCCAAAGGCAGTCAATAAATGTGGAAACAGCTTGAAGAACGATTGTAGACTGTATACAATACGCAAAAGGTGCAAGCACCACTTTAATACATAAAACAATAAAAACTGGTTAGCGCTTTCATTTCACAATGTGTAAAACTTCATCAGACAAAGATCACAGATGTCACTTCCTTTATGCTTTACCATCCATTCTCATTGGTTGCCACACATTAATGCTGAATTTAAAATAACTCACACATTAATCGAGTGCTGTAAGGGAACCACCACACAATGAATCTATACACTTACTTAACATTAAAAAAACTCACAATGGGTTGCTAAAATGTTAAATGCACTAATGCATAATTAAATTACTCTTTAAAAACAAGCTATATAAGCAAGAACATATTTTTAACTTTCTCCTAATTGTTGCTTGCAGTTTTGTATAATCCATTTCTAATCTATGTATTTGTCATATGTATATGTATATCCCCATTACTATGTGTTCACTTGGACGTTTTTCCTTTCCAGTGCTTTTAACTTCAAAATGGGGGAGATGGAGCTTCTCTCATTTATACCTGGCCAGCTATCAGCCTGTAGGAAAATCTGCCATTTAAGTTCACTGATTTGTAACATCAGTGCCCATGGTTTATTGTCAATAATGACATGATCTATGGCCATGTAATAAAAAACATGCCCTTCATTGTTGATGATATGCTTTGCTAGAGCATTATTTGTATTATGTTTTTTAATGGCATACTCGTGCTTGCATATTCTCTGAGAGGGCCTTCGCTACGTCTTTCCAATATAGAAACACGGACAGGATTTACATGAGGCTAGGTATACTACTGCTTTAGAGGTACAAATATATCTATTCCTAAGATAATATGTGTTATTCCTAACAGTAAAGCTGTTTGACACTTGAATTTTATTACACAATGTGCAGGCACCATACTTAACCATTTCTTGTTTGCATTTTATTTTCCCTCTCTGTTTTGTCCTCAGTAAATCCTTAAAATTTGTCCCCTTTCTATATACAATTCTTAGGTTTTCCCCTATTCCCTGTCTTATATTTGAATCCTCTAATAGGATAGGCCAGGTCTTTTCAAAAATGTTCCTTAACATGGCAGTGTCCTAATTAAAGGTCAAAACCAAGGTTTTTGAAAATTCAGATGTTACCCCTTCTTTTTTCAATCCACTCAGGGTCCTGCCCTCACTGCATATTATCCCGTGTGGCTGATCTACAAACTGCTCAGAGGTGCCACAGTGGCTTAAAATAGGTTGAAAGTGACCATTTAGTCTTTTTATAGTAATCTCTGAGATTAATAAAAAATAATTTTAGATGTATATAATACCTCATATCATATATGTAGGGGTGTTGTATTTTATTTGAACTTTTATTGTGGATCTTTTATTCTGGAGTACAACTTTAAATGTTTTAGGGAGTAGTGTGATGTAATGAATGCATTTGTTATTTAAACCTGTGTGATTTAATGGTGGATTATCTGATGAAGTTTGCTTATAATAGTAGACGAAAGCACTAATAAAATGTGTTTTGGTTGGAACTTTCACCATCTTTTTGTTTATTTAAGTAGTTGTTTTGTTTAGTATTAATTTGTTCATTGTGAATGATGAGTGAAGACGTCCCAGCATCTTTATCATCATTTTCACAGAATGGACCTGGTGAACCTACTAATAGTATTGACAACTCTACTGTTGATTTAACTGCTCCTATTCAGCAGTTAACAAATAGAGTCAATGATTTGACAAGGAGAGTTTATGGTGCTAATCTGGTGGAGCACTCCATTTCATCTGTGAGATTTGGGGCTGAACAGCCACGCCATGCAGATACTACTTATGCATCCATCTCTTCGACTCCACTGAGTTTGTAATCCAGACATCGCCTTCCCTTAGTGGAAGGCTTGTTGCTACGAATAACGCAAACACTCAAGGTCATAACTGTAATGAAGAGTGTTTGAGTATTAACGGACAAGCAGGCACCAGCAATGGCAGTGATAACATTACAATTCTGCTTTTGACTAATTGGTTAAACATTCTGGTAACCTTAAACCTTAATAATGATAATGCTACAGCGCAGTCCTGTATGGATTCTAACGGAACTATGCAGGACAATATAGTCTCGATTTGAAGATATTTGACCAAAAATTGTTTAAGTTAAGAAAACTGCAGCTCAAAATATCGTACTTCAAGGAATGCATTCATAGAAAACAAATGCCTAAAGACCTCGGACAGTGGTGATTTTCCACAGGTTTAGTGAAGAACTCCCCCTTTTATTTTGAACTGCTACAGCTGTTTGATACACAGGGTTGTGAGTTCCTTGAGATGCTCATTAAACAATATGAGGGTCAAATCGCGGCACTGAGAAATGATTAAACAGTGCTGGAAAATTATATCAAATCCGATGTCAATTTTCTCAGGTACAAATATGACTTCTCTCAGATTTTCACAAGTATTGACGATACTTTGTTGAAACTGAAGGATGTCAAAATGAAGAAATTATTGAAAAACCAGAGGGACTATGATAGTGGAAAATCATACCCACTCCTCCCAGATTCCCAGAATGACGCGCTAATATGGGAAATATTTATTCGTTCAATCAACATCAAAATATGGGGTCTGAAGCCGATATATAAACGAAACAGTGACTGGTGATGTTGTTGATGTCAATAAGGAGGATGGTGTGCAGACATCAGTAAGACATAGTGATCGTCTAAGAGACTGTCAGAGGAATGTCAACCAATTGGCTAACCAGGATTTTCAGATGGGCAGGAGAAATGTTCAAGTGCAACAATGGGGAGGGACAACATCCCGACAACAGCAGAGGAAGCAGAATCGGAGGCGATGTTAGCCATGGATATACATGAGGAACAGAAAAGTGGTGGCCCATATGATGGAACAAGATTTGGAATTTTAACTAATTCCCCGGGGGACTTCAAGACTTATAATTATTCCTCCATCAGTGTTCCATTAGATTTGGTCGACATCCTGGCTAAGGGGTTATCCTTTGTACCCATGACATGAACAGATTTGCCCATAACCTTACTTGACTTAAGACTATTCTTAAGTAAGTTGAACCTAAGTGTTTTGTTGGGTAATAGTGCTTTCTCTAACCAAGATTGTAGAGTAAGTAGTGTTTTTAACCCCCCCCCGTTGCATTCTACCCTGAGCCTCTTTGAAAAATATGTGAAATGGATATCAGGGCAGCTTTAAATGGGCCTTGATATTCTTTGATCAAACCTAATGTCACTGACAGTGACAGAGAAGCCTTAGAAATTTTGAAATTGTAGGGTGTTAGGGTGATGAAACCTGATAAGGCGGGGTGGGTTAATCTTTATGGATGAGGATGATTATAAAAACAGAATTAAAACTGTATTGGAGACTGATGTTTACATAGGTGCTTCTATAAATTAAGTCAATATAACATACCAGAGAATTAGAACAGTATTAAATGACTTATTTCTGGAAGCTACTTTAGATATTGACACATTCAACTATTTGAATATGGCAGCACCAAGGTATACAGTTATATTTGGAGTACCTAAGATCCATAAAGATTTAGACAACCCACACCTCCGACCCACTGTGGATGGCAGGGGGTCATTGATTTACGCTTGTGCTAAATTTGTTGATTCTAAACTTAAAAAGTATCCAAAGGGTGAATCACAAATATGTACTGACTCATAGAATTTCCTGTAAGTTGTGAATAATCTTGAATTTGTGGAAACTTATAATTTGCTAACCACCGACGTTCATAATCTATACACAGTTATTCCCCAGGAATTGGGAATTCCTTGGGTTAGAATTTTTTTATTTAAGAGAGGAGTAAATTCTGAAGAAATCAATCTGACTGAATGTTTGTTAGAAATTATTTTATCTAACAATTTCATCTTGTTTGACAACTCCTTCTGCTTACAGAACACAGGTGTCACAATGGGGTCCCCATGTAGGGGCAGTTTTGTCAACTGTGTCATGGCCCATTGGGAACAGGAATTATTGTTTTCCAACCAAATGTTCAAGGAGAAAGTCCATTGGTACACCCGCTACCTGGATGACAATTTTTTTTATCATAAAAGAAGATGCGAGGGTGGCGGAGGAGTTGGTTGATGAGAATTCTTCATTAGCAAGTTTCTTACAATTCACATTTTCTTTTGATACAGTTTCCATCTCTTATTTGGATGGATATGAAATTAACTAAAGGCATCACTAATGGTAGATATATAACTAACATTTTCAGAAAACCAACATACTTGAATAGTTTCCTTCATTTTAGCAGCTCACATCCTTTTCACCAAAAAAGATATGCCATCAAAGGGCAAATAGTTAGAGCTGCAAGAATGTGGACTTCCACTGTGAATGTGCTCATCTTAAACAGATGTTTGTGAAAAGAGCATACCCACCATATTTGGTGGATGATGTCATTATGAAAGTCACTAGGAAAAGACAGGTCGGACATTTTGTAGCAATTCTAAGTAGGGAAACTGAGTGTGGGATAAATCATACACTAAGTGGGCAACCTTTGGAGGACACTATCATACAAAAGCACAGTAAACCCTACAAATAACTTCATTACCCCCTTTTCTAGTCACGCTAGGGTACTTAAAAGTATCTTGATAAAAAATTGGGCCCTGCTAAAAGAAGATACTGTAATCAACCAAAGATTAGGTGAAACTCCTAAGGTTATTTTTAAATGGGGCTGAAATTTGAAAAACTTGCTAGAACTTAAAAGGAAACCCTTTGTATCATATAGGAGGATGAAGAAATGCAGTCATTGCCACGTTTGTAAATTTATTGCGGTCACAACAAGATTTAAAGTGGGTGGCAGATAATATAAATGGAAAATACACATGAGAAAACAAGGGGTGGTATATTTGGCTCAATGCCACTTATGCCCCAGTTTTTATATAGGAAAGACGGAGCTTTGCTTTAAGCAATGAATTTACGAGCACCAATATAATATATCTAAGTCAAATCATACTAATGCTTTGGCTAGGCATATTATTGACTATCCTGATTATCATTTCCATTATTTGGTGATCAAACAGGTCCAACAGTACATTAGGAAGGGTGTTTGGACAGTGAAGCTGGAGGAGAGAGAATTGTTGTGGCAACTCCAGCTGAATGGCCAGGCTTCTCCAGGCCTAAATGATTACAGTTCATTGAAATGAGTGTTAAAATTGAAATCATTAGAAAGATGAAAAAAGTGTCATATTCATATACATAAAAATAATAAAAAATAATTTGAGATGTATATAATACCTCATATCATATATGTAGGGGTATTCTATTTTTATTTGAACTTTTATTATGGATCTTTTATTCTGGAGTACAACTTTAAATGTTTTAGGAAGTAGTGTGATGTCATGAATGCATTTGTTGTTTAAATCTGTGTGATTTAATGGTGGATTATCTGATGAAGTTTGCTTATAATAGTAGACAAAAACGCTAACAAAACGTGCTTTGGTTGGAACTTTTACCATCTGTTTTATTTATTTAAGTAGTTTTTTTTGTTTAGTATTACGTTAAATAAAATTATTTCTCCACTACTACCACTGCCACACCTTTATTGGCACATTTAATGACTATGTCAGTGTTTTGTACTAAATTTCCTTAAAACACCATTCTCATCCACAGTCAAATTAAAGAAAAATTCTTGGTTGTAACTCTAGTGACAAAAATCATATATATCATGCTCACACATGTTCTGAAATGCTTGTATAATAGGGTGACTAATAGTTGTATATGAACTAGCCTTCTTAAATGGTACAACACAACTGTATGTGTTATGAGGGAACAACAATTTTAAATTCGACTGTGATTAAACAATTTCAGATCAGTCAAACAATTAGAAAGGTGTCCATCCATAGTAGGGATAAAGGTCATGCCTCTCTTTAGAGTCACTATAGGATAGTATACAATTAGAAATATTATCTACTATTTAACTCCCTGGAATGAGTGGCTGTGTGTGACTGGTCTGGGAAACTCTCTTCCTATTTTGTCTACCTTTGCTTCTCCCCCTCGTTTGTCATATGGGTAAAGGTGTGTTCATGAGAAAAGGGAGAATTTCAATTGGATCCAGTGCAGAAGCAACCATGGCCTCAACAATGGAGACAGCAATGGGTTCATTAGATTCTAAACTTGCTATGGTCTCAATACTGGAGGACACTCATAATTCTTGTTGCAAAGTGGAGACGTTGTCATCTATTGGATTGCTAGACTTAACATAACTCCATAAATCAGATGGAAACCAAGAAAAAAATCTTATTTTTCTTTTGGCTGCTCCCATTAGGGGGTGCTACAGTAGATCATCTGTTTCCATTTTTTCCTGTCCTCTGCATCTTGCTCACACCAACCACCTGCATGTCCTCTCTCACCACATCCATAAACCTTATCTTGGGCCTTCCTCTTTTCCTCTTACTTGGCAGCTCCATCCTTAGCAGCCTTCTCCCAGTATACCCAGCATCCCTCCTCAGCACATGTCCAAACAAAAGCAATCTCACCTCTCTGGCTTTCCTCTCCAAACCGTCCAACCTGAGCTGATCCTCTAATATACTAATTTCTAATCCTGTCCATCCTTATCACACCCAATGCAAATCTTAATATCTTTAACTCTACCACCTCCAGCTCTGACTCCTGTCTTTTCATCAGTTTCACCATCTCCAACCCATGTGACACAGCCGGTCTCACTATCATCATGTAGATCTTTCCTTTCACTCTTACTGGTACCTGTCTGTCACAAAACACTCCTGACACTCTTCACCCACTCCACCCTGCCTGTACTCTCTTCTTCACCTCTCTTCCACACTCACCATTACTCTGAACAGTTGATCCCAAGTATTTAAACTCATCCACCTTTGCTAACTCTACTCCCTGCATCCTCACCATTCCTCTGTCCTCCATCTCATTCACACACATATATTCTGTCATAGTCCTGCTGACCTTCATTCTTCTCCTCTCTAGAGCATATCTCCACCTCTGCAGGGTTTCTTCACCTGTTCCCTTCTCTCACTACAAATCACAATGTCATCAGCAAACATCATAGTCCACGGGGGCTCCTGTCTGATCTTGTCTGTCAATCTGTCCATCACCACTGCAAATAAGAAAGGGTTCAGAGCTGATCCTTGATGTAATCCCAACTCCACCTTGAATGCATCCATCACTCCTACCACAGACCTCACCAGTGTCACACTGCTCTTGTACATATCCTGTACCACTCTTACATACTTTTTTGGTACTCCCGACTTCCTCATACAATACCAGAACTCCCCTCTCTAGGCATCCTGTCCTGTGCTTTCTCTAAGTCCACAAAGACACAGTGCAACTCCTTCTGACCTTCTCTGTACTTCTCCATCAACACCCTCAGAGCAAACATTGCATCTGTGGTGCTCTTTCCTGGCATGAAACCATACTGCTGCTCACTAATCATCACTTCCCTTCTTAACCTAGCTTCCACTACTCTACATGATGATAGTGAGACTGGCTGTGTTACATGGGTTGGAGATCGACATGTGCTGAGGAGGGATGCTGGGTATACTGGGATAAGGCTTCTAAGGATGGAGCTGTCAAGTAAGAGGAAAAGAGGAAGGCCCAAGATAAGGTTTATGGATGTGATGAGAGAGGACATGCAGGTGAGTTTTGACATTGATGTATTAGTAGAACTTATGAGGATGGTATTGGAGAAGAACTTTGTATACTTCGAGGGAGAAACATTCAAACAGGTTAGAGGGGTAGCTATGGGGGCGGCTTGTGCCCCCATATATGCCAACCTAGTACTCTTAAAATGGGAACTACAGTATGTATTTACCTCTGGATTTTGGAACAACATAAAATTGTATCGAAGCTTTCTGGATGATTTATTTATAATCTGGGAAGGGCCTGCTACTTCCATTATTGAATTTCTTGAATTCTTGAACTCAGCTACTGATTTTTTAAAATTTACATAAAGTTTGACCAACATGGAATTGACTATTTGGATGTAAGTTTAGACAAGATCAGTGGGGGCTTGAAGTCTAGGATTCATAGGAAAAATACTTTCAGTAATTCTTACCTTCCTTATATTAGTGACCATCCCTGGAAACAAAAAAGAAGTATTGTGAAAGGTCAGATGGTCAGAGCAGCCAGAATGACCTCAGAAAGAAGTGATTTCGTATTAGAAATTGAATTTATTTCTGGCCTCTTCTGTTAAAGGGGTTATCCGGAGAATTTAATAAAGGAGGTTGCTGATGATGTATTAGAGGGATGGGGTGTAAAGTACCCCCCTATTTTGGGTAAACCAAAGGAGAATGTGAATGTGGATGTGCCTACTGGTGAACAAGCTTTTAAAAGGGCTTTAGTGTTACAACACGGTAGTGTATCTAAAGAAGTTAAGGATTTAGATAGGAGGAACTGGAAAATGTTGAAACACAATAAGGACATTGTACATAAGGTGGGTGAGAGCCCCAATTTTGTTTTTAAAACTGGAACAAACCTAAAAAAGTTATTTGAAAGGAACAACTTTCGGGATAGAAGCCATGAAGACCAGGGGACAAGAAAATGTGATAGGTGTGGATACTGTAAATATATAATAGAGGATGCCCATATTACCCTAAATAACAATGAGAACAGTAAGATTTACTTTAGGAAGGGTAACTGTGTTACCAGAGGTATAGTATATTTGGCTATATGTAAAGATTGCTTCAGTTTTTATGTAGGGAAATCAGAGAGGGCACTCAATAAACGTATTTATGAGCACCTTTATAGTATTAGAAAAGGGAACTTGAACAATGCATTGTGTAGGCACTTACAAACAGAACCCAAACATGTAGGTTTTTTATTCGGAATCCTTGAATAAGTACGTATAGACCCTGGGGGGGGGGGGGGACTGGGAGAATTGGTTAAGTTGCAGGGAGACCTATTGGCAACTAAAATTAAATACAACCCAGCCCCCGGGATTGAATTGCCACATTTCCATTAAACCTTATTAATTAAAAGAGCGGAGAAGCTATGAAATAAGTATGTTCTGCTGTACAATATTTTTATAACATTTTATAACATTTTTACAATACCTACATAAGGTTTCTTAATGTTACTTGTTATTTATGTTTCTATATACATATGTACTGATGTATTTATTTACATATATTTATACTTTTTTGAAGGTTTGTGGAGTGCACAGTGAAAATTGTGTAACTCAAAGGGTTTAAATATTTGATAATGAAGTGAGTGTTTCACTTTAAATATTTGAAACAATTTTGGCGCCTTTTTTACGAATGGGGGTATTTAAATGACGGTAAAAAATGTATTGTTTGTTTACACACTTGAAAAAGCCCTGCAGTTGAGTCAGGATGAAAGCGCTTGTGACATTTAATTTTTAATGGAGTTCCATTGGACTACCATCCGTGCTTGGTGTCTGGACCATTTTTCTTGGGATTTGCTATTTAGTTTACGGTCTCTGCCTGTTTTTTCTTTATTTAATCCCACTTCTTCACCAACCTGTTCCTCTGCACACTCTCCTGCACTTCCTCATTCCACCACCAGGTCTCTTGTCCTCCTTCCTCTGTCCAGAAGTCAAACCAAGCACCGTTCTAGCTGTCCCCTTACCAAGCTAGATCTCCTTCTCTGATCCAACCTTTCATTTCAAAGCCCCAGGATTATGGACAACCAACAGAGTTGGTGTTAGATTTGAGGTAGCTGTATTCCTCAAATCCAACAGTTACCCTAAATAGCTCTGCACTGAGATCTTCAGATCAGACAGGGTCTGAGATCCATGATGTCAGTGTTGGATCTAGGGATAGGGATTCAGCTCTGACCTTATCTGAGCCATCCCTTCTGCTCATAGCTTAGGTGCTTAATAGCTTGGGCCTGATTCTACCTGGAGACCATGGATCCATAGTTATCCCTCCCCATTCATCTTCAACTACTTTGGCTCCAAGTGAATGGGGTAGGGTTTCTCTGAATCCATCAGGTTTCCAGGTTTTGGAAAGGGTCTTCTCTTCTCACAGAGATCCGACTTCTCAGATATGTGATCCTCCACGTCATCCCTCATTGGATCTGAGTGCTGAGACCATCATACCTGTCCAGGGTCAGCCCACCTGGAGAAGCCTACGTGACATTCCCCTACAGTGAGTTCCCTCTTCTTCCGACACCTCCCCTGAATATCCCACAAAGGAGGTTCCTCACAAGAAGACTGCACATAGAGTTCCCTATGGAGACACTCACCAAAAACACAGACTTTGATGAAGGAGAAGGATCCCCAAGATAGCCACAGGAAGAAGCCTCCTTTGGAGATATTTTAGAGATCCTTAGACAAAGAAGTGGCTGGTCAGCTGAAAATAAACTCTGGTAGGATCTCTGTCTTTGCACACAGTGAAGGCTGGAGAAGTTGTTTGACCGCAACTGAGCTACAAAATATAAGTATCTTTTGATTATTTTTACAGATTACTGTTTTTATAATTTCATATATATAAAGCACTTTGTCTATTCAGAATCTTCACAAATCCTTATCTGTTTAAAAACTTTCATTTGAATCTGTAGTGCTTGCTGTCTTAGGCTATTGTATAAACTGAAACATTTACTATGTGTAATTATCTCTTGGCTAGTGGGGGCTGGTTCTTTTGTGTTCTTGTAAAAAAAAAAAAAAAAAAAAAAGTTGTTGTTCTGGTCTTGCCCTAACTCTGGTAGGACCTCTGTCTTTGCACACAGTGAAGGCTGGAGAAGTTGTTTGACTGCAACTGAGCTACAAAATATAAGTATCTTTTGATTATTTTTACAGATTACTGTTTTTATAATTTAATATATATAAAGCACTTTGTCTATTCAGAATCTTCACAAATCCTTATCTGTTTAAAAACTTTCATTTGAATCTGTAGTGCTTGCTGTCTTAGGCTATTTTGTCCCACCCTCCCTCCCTGTTGGTGACTTGCTCTTATACTTGGTGGCTTTGCAGTTGCCCGCCCCTACTGTGACACACCTCCCAGTCTAGTGTCATTAGCTCATTCTTCTTAATACAGAGAGAACATTTGATAAGGCCTTCTGTTCCTCCTTTTTCCCTTTTCAAAAAGTAAAACAAAACTTTTTTTCTTTTTCGCCTGAACCTTCTTGTGTTCTGACTGTCCTTCTCAAACATATTGGAAATATACAGTATATTTCTGAGCATTTGTTATAACTGTATTTGCTATAACTGATTTAAGTATTTTTTCTGGCTTTTTGAATATTTACTGCTTAGCGACTGCATCTTAGCCTGTTTATACAGCTCTGCATTCTATTTAAACTGTTTTTGTGTTGATTAACCGTTTTGCACTCTTAAAAAGTTATTTGTTGCTTAATTTTACCTGTAGGCTAACACACTCAAGTGTGCTAGCCGCTTAAAAGCATTTATAGCATTTACTGTCTGTTTTTTTCCTTGTCTCTGTAACAAAAAAAAAAAAAAAAAAAAAAAAAAATCTCTTGTTTTCCCACCTTACTGAACTAGAGTAGTCCAGTTTCAGAGTTGCTGATCCCTGGGCTTTGTTTTTAGTTCCTGTTACTGATCCATAGCCTTATTAGGAAGGAGGGAAGTTTCTTTGCTTACCAGTGGGAGTGGGAAGCACTGAGCGCCTTTTGTCCTAATTGGTGAAGTTTCAGCCAGAAACTAGTAGTCCATTGGTCGTTTTGGGCCAATTCCTAGCTCCCTTCAGCCCCCTGCTATAAAACACGCTAAACTGTACTGCTGATCTAACCAGCATATCCTACAACTGAAAAGTTCATCTCTACTTGATTCCCAAGTAGACTATTCTCTATCTGTAAAGCCTAGCACTTACTCTTACAGTACTTGCACCTTGATAAAGCACTCTTATTATAGATAGTACCCCACCAGCCTAAAACCCACTTCCCCGGAGTCCTTTGAAAGTCTCTTTATCTACTACTTCTAGTATGTCGAGGGATCAGTTGCTAGTGTCCTCTCCAGCTCAACTGGTGAACCTGGGAATATTGAGGCAATGTTACAATTGCCTTATGTACACAGACAATCCTCTCCTTCTCCCACAAAACACAAATACATGCGAGAGATGCAACTATACGGCCAAACTGGAGGCTGAGCTCTCTCAACATAGGACTGGCAAGACCAGACAGGAGGAGAAGGTAACCACACACAATACATACCCAGTCACACATGGCACCATCACAACTTCAAATCATACACATACTCACACAAAGACATACTCGGAGGCTCTGATCAAAAATTTACCAAAACAGCAGAGGCCACCAAAGCAGACACCCAAACAACTACCACCTCACGACCCAACACATGCAACACATAGACCACACAGTCAGAGTGTCAAACAGCCACAGCCCTTAAGGCCAAACAAAATGCCAGACACACTTGTCATTGGTGATTCCATAGTCAGACACACTGACGTCCCGCTCACCAGACTGAGTAAGGAGAAGGTCACAGTAAGCTGCCTGTCGGACGCTAGAATCCGCCACATAACGCAAGCACTCAGGTCTCTCAACAGCAGGTACAAGTACGACTCAGTCATTGTCCACGCTGGTGTCAACGACCTGAGACGTACCTCCTTGGACTACATGAAAAGGGACATCGAGGAGCTCTCTGATTGTGTGGCCCAGGCAGGTATGACCCTGACCTTGAGAAGTATCCTACCTTCACCTAGAATGATGCCACAATACAGTGATAAGATGATCAGCTTTAATAATTGGCTTAAATTCTGGTGTCATTCAAAGGGGATCCAATGTCTGTCTGCCTGGGATGACATGCTGGACAAGCCACGCTGCTTTGCAAGGGACGGCTTGCACCTGTCACCCCTGGGCTTCCGGATATTGGCAAAGGCTCTTGCCACCCCCATAGTGCCTTTTTAGGCAAGGCTCAAATTCTAAACCTACCACCCTAGAACACCAAAAAGGAAAAAAACTAAGGGTAATGCTGCTCAATGCCAGAAGTCTCAATCTCAAGATGCACGCACTCGAGGCCCTTCTCAATATGGAGAACATCGATGCCTGTGCTGTGACAGAAACCTGGTTCAAGGCTCCTGAGAGCACCCCAGCACTAACAGGTTTCACCTCATATAATGCGTTCCGGCCCCAAAATCCGGACAACACCAAGAAAGGAGGGGGGGTGTCCATATTCATAAAGGACACCCACACCTCAAGGTTGGTGGCAACGCACGATGCATCGGAGACCATCCAGGTGCAATTAACCATAGGCAAGACTGCTCTGCAATTTGTAGCATGTTACAGGCCACCCTCTCAAACTCAGGAAACTCACATGGCCTTCCTGAAAACATTGGAGGATAAATGTATCTCCAAACACCATCATACTAGGTGACTTCAACTACCCTAATATAGACTGGGAACACTACTCAAGCCCGAACACTCTAACCCAAAGATTCCTGGAGTTCATAAACTCAAATGCCATGGAACAACTAGTCACCATCCCCACAAGAGGAGAAAACATACTTGATCTCATCATCACGAACATGGGATCAAAATGTTCAACACCGAAGTATACCCCTCACTGGTGAGATCAGATCATAAACTAATCTCGCTGGGGGTCCTCATCCCGCCCCACCTGAAACAAAAAGACCACAGTGAAAAACTTCTCAAAAGCCGATTTCACACTTCTAAAAACTAGTGTGGTCTCCTTTAAGGCCCCTGAGCCAGTGGTAAACTTTACTCAAACCACTGAATCACTTACAAATGCCTTCTACCAGCACCTACAGGACTGCATGGATCAGGCAATCCCAAACAAAACTAAGACTCTCTGTACCAAAGGCAAGCGTCCAGTCTGGTGGACCCCAGCCATAAACAAGCTCTACAACAAAAGGAGGAAGCTACTACAAGATAGAGCAAAATCCTTGAACGGTAAGACACCTTTGATCATTATAAGTAAAAAACTAAGAGCTCTCATAAAATCATCCAAGGCAAATATTGAGAGAAAAATCGCCAAGGACTCTAAAGACAATCATGAGGCCTTCTTTAGCTATGTTAGAAACCTAGGAGGAAACTCCCAGATATGCTCAGAATTAGTTCAAAATGATGTGAAAATTACTGAACCTACACACATTGCTAACATACTGGCTGACAGGTTCAGTGCAAACTTCTCCCCCCCCCCAAAAGGAGAGATATCTATTCCAGAGGATTGTAGCCCCCCAAGCATCTCCAACGCCCAGGTGAGAACTGCCCTCACTAAGGCAAAAAACACAGCATCCATGGGACCGGATGGTGTCCCCGGCTGTGTGCTTCATGAACTCAACGAGGAATTAAACCCACAGTTAGGACAGCTGTTTAATCTTAGCCTCACCTCAGGATACATACCCAAGGAGTGGCGCACGGCAACTGTGGTCCCACTTCATAAGGGCGGTGCCTCCACAGACCCTGGAAATTACTGCCCCATTAGCTTGACAAGCCTTATCTGCAAAGCCATGGAGAGGATCATAATGGAACTCATAAATAAAGACATAGGGAACTTGCAGACTTTGGATCCAACCCAGTTTGGCTTTGTCAAAGGCAGATCCTGCCTCTTAAACTTGGTTGACTTTTTCGAGATAGTCACCAAGGCCATTGATGAGGGAAAGGCAGTCCATACAGCCTACCTCGACCTGGCAAAGGCCTTCGACACAATACCCCACTCAGGTATCATCGAAAAACTCATCAGCTTGAATGTAAACCCATACATCACAAGATGGGTTGCAAACTGGCTAAGTGACAGAACCCACAGGGTCAGAGTTGCTGGAGCCATGTCAGACTCAAAGCCTGTCACAAGTGGTGTCCCACAGGGCTCAGTCCTGGGTCCACTCTTGTTCGGCATCTACTTTTCTGAAGTACAAGCAAACACAGGAGGGTTATGGCTGACAAAGTTTGCAGATGACTGCAAACTGGGCGCCATAGTCGAAAACACATCTGACACAGATATCCTCCAGAAGGGCCTCACAGCAACGGATAACTGGTGCCAGAGCCATGGCCTGAAGTTAAACGCCAAAAAATGCATAGTCATACCCTTCGGGAAAAACAAGGTTACCCGTAGCTACCATATAGGTGGCAATCCACTGAGCACAGAAAAAGTCATCAGGGATCTGGGGACCCAAGTTGACAGTAGCCTTTCGTTTGACACTCATGTTGCTAAAGTAGTTAGGAAAACCTTCTATATCGCCCACCTGATCATGAAGGGATTCACATCTAGATCAAGGGAGGTCATCGTCCCCCTGTACTCATCACTCATTAGACCTATGATTGAGTACAATGCCCCGTTCGGAATGTACCTGACCAGACACCTGATGCAGCTTGAAAGGCCCCAAAAGTTCCTCACCAAAAGGATAAAGGGTCTCAAAAATATGTCTTATGCTGCCCGACTGAAAGAACTCCAGCTCTATTCAGTCTCATACCGCTTGCTCAGAGGTGACCTGTGCCTGACATATCAGGCCATGTCAAACCCAGATTTGATGAATATGCTTCACCTCAAAAAATCTAGATGCCTCAGAACCGCAAGGCCGGGAGAGTTAAACCTTGACACGGTTATAAATAGAACGTGCTGGAGGGACAGATTCATCACCCAGAGACTCCCTATGCTGTGGAACAAAATCCCGGTACATGTGAGGCAGAGCACCTCGCTGGCCTTGTTCAAGAGGAATCTTGACCAATGGATGGGAGATCGCAGATATACCCCAGGGATTACTTCAGTGTCACTGCTTGACAGAGGCACAGAAAAATGATAGGCATAGTTTTTATTCAAACTAAAGGGGTGGCAAAAGCCACATAACTATGGGCTAGGCTTATAAATGCCCTTGGGCAGATAGCCTAGTATGTACCTATGAACCTAAGAGTCACTGTTTTTGGAGGCTTTCAGGATGGGCCTGTCAACATCTTGGGAGAGATGCCCCAGCAGATGACCTCATAGATTTAGTCTCCTGTCAGGCCTGGAAGGAGCTGGACACCATCGAATCAATATTCAGGCTTCCTGATAAATTCCTCCCCCCCAAGGACCAGCTATGTTGGACCAAGGGCATACTGGTAGATGCTATGGTTGTGGCAGCAGCTACCAAAAAAGAGCTAGATGAACAGAACTCAACTGTCGATCCACCGAACAGACACTGCAGAGCGATGAACAGATTTGGTAAGTGTGTTTATGCCTCTGCTACCTTCTCACTGACAGAGTTAAATTATCTGGCACATTCCACTCACTTGCAGAGAGATCTGGTCAAAGAAGTTTCTGACTCTCTAGCAGAGATCATGTCAGTAGAGGACTTCAAGAAAGTATCTCCCCAGTTGGCTGCTCTTTCTTCGCTGTCTAATTCCTCCATGAGGCTCCTCTCCTGTTCAGTGGAGGGAACCTCAAGGGCAGCCGGATCAGGTATTGCTATCAGAAAACATGCCTGGATGACGTTTTGTGACTTTGCGGAACCTTTCAAGGCATCATTTGTGAATGCTCCCTTAATGACTCATCTTTGTTAGGGCCATTGGTCAAAGATACTTTAACCTGCAGCGAGAAGGTGGGAAAGAACCTGTCTGCCATGGGGATCAAGTTTTCTACTCCTCAACAGACTTTGTCAAGAAATCATTGAAGAGGTAAGAGAACCTGCTTCTGAAAATCTCAAGGGTCTTTTCAGGATCAATGCAGGGATTCTTCCTCCAGGGGCAGAGGAGGAGGTTTCAATGGGAAATGCTGCCCCAGGAGCAGAGGGGGTCCACAGAATCAGGGTTTTAGGAATCCTTCTCTGACAAGCCCTACCAGTGATCCTAAAATCCTGCCTGACTGCTCGGCTCTGGATGCAGTTGGTGTCATTTTTTTGCTACACCCAAACAACTCACCCAATCTAACAACAAATGCCTGAGTGTTAAGCATAATTTCCAAAGGTTATTATATTCCCTTCCACCGTCAGGAAAACATAGGAGAGTCCCCGGTGTTCCACCCAGTCAGAGTATGCAATATGAGAAACCCAAAAACTATTGCAAAAAAGAGTTTTCCAAGAGGTCCCACCCAGACAAAGAGGGTTCGGAACTTACTCTTGCTTCTTTTTAGTGCCAAAGAAACCGGAGATCTGAGACCATTTCTGGATCTAAGAAACCTAAATCTGTATGTAAAGAGGTTGAAGTTCCAGATGAACACAGTTCAGTCCATCCTGCCTCAGTTGTGGGAGGATGATTGGATGGGCTCTGTAGACTTCCAGGATGCGTACTACAACATCAAGATGGACAGGCCATCCAGAAGTCATCTGAGATTCCAGCTGGGAGCCAGTCACTACCAATTCAGAGTTCTGCCCTTTGGACTCACCATAGCCCCCAGGTGTTTACCAAATGTGTGGCAGTAGTAGCAGCTCATCTCAGACTGCAAGGATTCTGGGTGTTTCCATTCTTAGATGACTGGCTTCTAACTGCCTCAACCAGGCATCAACTTATTTAAGCCAGGGATTACTTGTTTTGCATAACCAGTTCCCTAGGCATCACTGTAAATCTGGAAAAATCACGTCCACCCCCAATACAAACTTTGGAATTCATTGGGGTTCCCCTGGACACAACAGATCCAAGTAGCATCATTGTCTCCCTATTGCAGTCAAACACTGACAGACCAAGTGCAAACAATCCAAGACCTTCCATCTCCACCAAAGAGATTAATACTTCAGGCTCTTGGATCTATGGTGGCTGCCATCAGTTTTGTCCCCTTAGCATGTTTTTTTACATGAGTTCTCCAGTGGGGCCTATCTGTTCAATGGTCTATTCTTTACCAGCTTTTATCTGTTCTTATCAAATTAACACCAATTTGCAAGAGGCATCTATTATGGTGTATTCTTTCAGACTACCTCCTCTTCAGCAGACCATTTCTACTTCCTTCCTCCATAGCCACTGTGACCATAGACCGTTTCCAACTGGGGTGGGGGAAAGGGGCATTTCAAGGGAAAGATGGTCCAAAGCACATGGACTCACATAGAGACCAGATTGCATATTATTTTTCTGAAGATGAGAGCAGTCCTCCTAATATTCCAAGCTTTTCAGGACGTTCTCCCTTTAGGAATTACTGTAATTCATGCAGTAGTCCTTTATGCACAGAGCCCATGAGGGTCTGGGAATAGGTGATATCTTCAGACCAATTTCTGATTGCAACTCACATACTGGGGAAGTCCATTGTTCTTACAGACAAACTCAGCAGGTCCATTCTGATCCCTCACATGTGGTCCCTCAGTCAGTCAGTAGCGAATTCGATTTTCAGCTACTGGGGCTACTCCACCTGCGACCTCTTTGCATCCCCTCAAAACAACAAATGCAGCAGATACTGCACTCTGATCCCTCCTCTCCAGGGTAGTCACCAAGGGATGCTCTACTTAATGATTGACCCACCAGTCTCCTTTATGCGTATACCCCATTACCACTGATACCAAAGTTTCTACAGAAAGCACAACAGTTGAAGAGTTGAGTGATCCTCATTTCCCCCCATTGGCCTCATCAGATATGGTTCCCCTTCCTCTGGTCTCACCTAAAATATCCTTCATGAATACTGGAAGACAGGACCTCCTTTATCACCCATCAGAAGCCCAACATCAGAATCTATCCACCCTCAAAATGACCGCTTGGATTTTCCAATTCCATTGATTGCCAAAAAGTCCAGGCTTTCTTCCCCTGTTCAAAACATAGTCTTGGCTTCTCAGAAAGCTTCTACTAAAAAAGTATACAAAAGCAGATGGGCAGGATTTGCCATTTGGGCCACCAAAGAAAACACTGATCCTTTCTTGGCTCCAGTCTTAGCCATCCTTGATTTTCTTAATTCTCTTTTTGAGGAAGGGGCTAGTTTTTCTACAATTAAGCTCCAACTGGCAGCCATATCCAGTTTTCATGCCGGATATTCTTCAGGGTTCCTGTCCATGTTGAGGTTATTTAAAGTCTTCATGAAAGGAATTTTCTTACTTAGACCCCTGATTAAGGATCAGTCTCCCCCATGAGATCTCACTATTATCCTCCAAGGCCTAACTCAGAAGCTCTTTGAACCAACTAGTGATTGTGAAATGAAGTACCTTTCTTACAAAACTGTCTTTTTGGTGGCCATTACATCAGCTGACAGAATTTCTGATAGTCAGGCCCTGTTTTCCAAACCACTGTATATTATTTTTCATAAAGACAGAGTTTCCCTTCATACAAATCCCTCCTTTATGCCTAAAGCAGCTACAGAGTCTAACATTAACCAGTCCATATAATTGCCAGTCTTCTTCCCAAATTTTGCAAATAAGGGTGAATATTTGTTACATCTCTTGATGTTCAGAGGCAACTACATTTTTATCCTCACAGAATGAAACATTGCAGGAGATCCAACCAGTTATATGTGTCCTTTTTACCAAGCCATCTAGGCCACACATTAGCTACAGTTACACTAGATAAATGGATTACAGACTGCGTATCACTGATTTATTCCAAAAATGGTCTGAAGTTGCTTTGTCGTCCCAAAGCCCATTCTACTAGATCTATGGCTGAATCAACTGGTTTCTCCTCTAGAGCCTCCATTGATATTATCTGTGCAGCAAACACTTGGTTAAAACATCATAACTTTCTGACACATTACAAATTGGACATTGTCTACAGAAGCAGGTCTTCTTTTGGTTTGGCAGTGGTCCAGCATATCCTTCCTTGAGGCCACCCGAGATTTAAATAGCTGGGTATTCTAAACCAATAGTGAGGAAGAATGAAAAGGGCAATATCAGATTTATAAGTTATGTACTTACCATAACTTGGCATCTGTATTGTCCATTTTCATTCTTCCTCACCTTCCTCCTAGCCATTCTCCCAGCCTAGAAGTTCCTAGAGGATCTATGGAGTTTATAGAAACATTATGCTCCTTTTTTGAGCATCTGGCTTCTTTTCTGTTTCCTTCAGTTTATTAGGTGCCTTTATCATATAAGATGATTCAGCAGCAAACTCAATCTGTGGAAGCCGGGTAGAGAGAGGAGCTCGAGACTGGGACCCAAGTCTGTGAAAAACATGGCCAAATCCGATCCGAGGATTGGATCTGTAACCCAATACTGAGGAAGAATGAAAATGGACAACACAGATGCCAAGTTATGGTAAATGCAGAGTCATAGACTTCGTGTTTGTGTTGGAACAAATGATGTTAAGTTATAAATGTATGCAATTCATGAACTGCATTTCTCAGCCTATTCTCAATGGCCATAAAGAATTAATTCATTATCGCCATATATTCTTTGCCTATTTGCAAGTTCGAAAGTTGCCATGGTCGTAGTAATTCGGGATAGAGCTTTCCATGGTTTGTCATCTTCAAAACCCTCAGTCCATGCAGGACAAGGTTTAATTTTAGATAAGCAGTGAAACTCACTCCCTGCCATTGGAGTTCATTATATGCAGTAAATCTGTTTTCAAAGATGCCAACCTTTTCCGTGAGAATGCTCATCTTGCTAGCTTGCCCAGACAACTGGGAAACTTCATTGCTCAACAAAAGATCATCTCTCATGGATAAAAGACAAAAAATGCCACGTACTGTTCTCATTTGTGGCAGTATGTTGAATAAACAAGGAGTGAGAACCAAAATCACTCTCAAAGTTATGTGGCTGTAGCCAACAAGACACTTTATCAAAAGATTTTTTTTCCACAGCCTCTACATACATTATTAAATGCAGGATATTTCTTTTGATCATTGTGATGCCCCACCACTGGACCAGTAATCAAGGAGCCTCAATCCTCACCACTAGCACCAGTGGGGGACGTACATTGGGAGGATGACAAGTACACACACAGTATTTCCAGATGCAGAACTCTGCATCAAGTGAAGTTTCCCTTAAGAGCACACAGAGACCACAGTCAGTCCGGGGCTGGTTTCTCCCTCTTTCTCCAGATCCCCAGTAAGACTCCCCACTGGCACAGCTATAGAGTTGAATCCTTAGCCAGGGCTCCAAGCCAAGTCCTCCAGCACTCACTCTCTGTCCAACCAGTACTTCATGTCCTTGCCCAAGTAGCTGACACACAAACTGTTGGAGACTTGTTTTACACACACACACACACACACACACACGCACACACACACTCACACACACACACACACACACACACACACACACACACACACACACACACACACACACACACACACACACACACACACACACACATCTGGGAAAGGCTGGCACAGGTTTACTAGCTATGCCACCTTCTGCCCAGACTATAAGGTAGTTATAACTGCCACCAAAACCGCTTAACAGGTACATTAAGGTTCTTAACAAAGAGGTGTCCAATTTTACTGTGTAATGTTACTATTAATAAAAATGGTAGGTTGACCAAGAGCAAGGCTATTAGTGGTGGCTTACACAGTGTCACCAAATAAATATGCAAGTACTCTCAGAACTTAAACATCTCTAGACTGATCAGTCACAATGCAATGAAAGGTTTAAATATATTTAATAATAAATATAAGAACAAGAAAATACTCAGTATATACTTACAGTTGCATCAGAGTTCAAAATCACAAAAAATATTTAAAACAATATTGCAGGACAGTCTCAAATAAATAAAGAAAATATCTAAATTAAGCTTTGCTATATTCCTGACTATATCTAAGAGAATTATAGAATGTTCCCTAGACTGACGTACTCAGAGCAAGGTAAGTGTGTGTTGAATGGGTCTTTTTTAGTTGTCGTTGTCAGGTCAAAGACATAATACAGAATGATGAGTCTCTCTCTCTCAGAGACTTCTTAAATTAATATTGCAAATATTACTGCTGGGATAGCTTGCAGAACGACATAATTTCTTGGCATCTGACTCTTTCCCAGGTAAACCCCCCACTGCTGAAAGATAGCAGTATTTAGCGTCCACCTGTGAAAATTCATAGACCTCACTCAGATCATGGGCAAATGGTGGAAGTTATAAAACAATAAAAAAACACTTCCAAAACAATACAAAAAGCTCCCTGATATAGACATTGTGTCTGTTGCTGCACTGAAATTGAAGGATAACATCATTTTACAGCCTGGCCATAAAGTAATTTAATTTCAGCTATTTTTCTGACGTTAACATTCTGCATTCCAGTTTTCTCTATTAAAATATATACATCTAAACAGTTACAATAGTGCTGGTACAGTTCTGTTCTATTTCAGTAGGGCATGCTGTGGATACATTTCAAGCACTTTGCAAGTAACTTCAAGCAGTTTGATACACACACGACATAAAGTTCTAATACATTTGTAACAAAAGCATCTTGTATACATCATGTTGATATTCACAAATGATATATAATTATTTACAAAATGTCAGATAGCTGGGCTGGCAGTATTTCCTTTCATGACATTTCTTCCCCCTTCGAAGACTCAATCTAGTTTTTCAAGTGACCCTTGAGAAACATTGCTTAAGCAGGATGAGCCTATCTGGGAATACCTTACCCCATTCCCTGTCTTGAGAGCCCATCTGCATTGGCATTTCTAACCCCACTGCGGTGCTGCACTGTCATATCATAAGCCTGGCACCCTAGGCTCCACTTTAGTAACTTGGCATTTTGCTGGCTGGCTCGATGTAGCCATGTTAAGGGATTTTGTTTCGTTACTACAGTGAACTTCCTTCCATACAGATATGGCTGACGTCTCTGCAGTGTCCACACTATGGCTAAACATTCCTTCTCTACAGCTGCATAGTATTCCTCCTTGGGTTGGAGTCTACAGCTGAGATATATCACTGGGTGCTCTTCTCCCTCTGAAAAAACCTGGTTGAGTACAGCCCCCATGGTTTGAACCATCCACCTGCGCTACAAATTATTTGCTGTAATCTGGACTGGCTAACACAGGGAGTCCACCCAAAGCTCCTTTAAGCTTCAGGAATGCCTGCTTACATACTGGGGTCCACCCTACTTTATCTGGCCTGTTTTTCCTTGTCAGGTCTGTGAGAGGAGCAACTATGGTAATATAACTGGGGACAAACTTTCTGTAGTACTCTGCTCTCCCTAAGAATGCCCTCACCTGCTTTTTGGTAACAGGAGCAGGCCATGGCTGAATGGCTTCCACTTTGACAGGTTATGGTCTGATCTTACCACTCCCCACTCTATGTCCCAGATAGGACACCTCTGCTGTACCCACCTGACACTTATTGGGCTTAATGGTCAATACTGCCCTCTGTAGTCTGCCTAGCACCTCCTTGACATGCTTAAGGCGCTCTTGCCAGGAATGTATGTAGATGGCAATATCATCCAGGTAAGCAAGGGTAAAATCTCCTGTGCCTGCTAGGATACGATCTACCAGCCTCTGGAAAATCATTGGGGCATTTTTCATCCCAAAGGGCATCTTCGTGCACTCATACAAGCCAAAAGGAGTCACAAAGACTGAACTCTTTCTAGCATTGGGAGTCAAGGGCACCTGCCAGTAACCTGTGGGAAGATCAGTAGTGGTAAGATACTTAGCCCCACCAAGCTGCTCGAGGACTTCATCTGTCCTAGGCATGGGGTAAGCATCTGACTCTGTGTGACTGTTTAGTTTCCTGAAGTCCACACAGAACCTGGTGCTGCCATCCTTCTTTGGCACTAGCACCATTGGGGAGGCCCAGGGACTGCTGGATGCCTGGATTACCCTGTCCCAAAATTTCCTGTATCTCCTCCCTCAAAGTCAGTTTGGGCATCCTATAAGAGGCCTGCTTAAAAGGTTTTTGGGGTCCTGTATCCACATGGTGCTGCACCAGGTGGGTACACCCTGGTTTCCCAGTGAACATGCCCCCAAACTCCTGTAACACTGTTCAGATATCTCGAACCAGAGTAGGGGATAGCTGCTGGGACATTGCTACCCCTTCCACTGAGATGTCAGTCCAAGCCTCACTGAGGAGATCAGTCACCAGATCCCCCTCAGACTCCTTCTGCCATCCACTGTAAATACTCAACACAAGGACCAATCTATCATGGTAAGCTTTTATCATGTTAACACAGTACAATTTGTGCCCCTGCCTCCTGCCTAGCAGTTCTACAATGTAGTTAACATCACTGACCTTCCTTACCAATTTGAAGGGTCCCTCCCAAGCTGCCTGCAGCTTGCTGTGTCTGACAGGAATGAGAAACATAACCTGCTGCCCTAAAGCATACTCTCTAGCTCGAGCATTCCTGTCATACCAGACCTTTTTTCTGCTGTTGGGCTTCTGCAAGGTTCTCCTGGGCCAAGCCCATCAGTTTCCTGAGCCCTGTCCTGAGGTTTAGGATATATGCCACAAAAGACTCCTTATGGGATTCACACTCACCCTCCCACTCATCAAGAATCAAGTCTAGAGGTCCCCTCCCCCTGTGCCCATACAACAACTCAAAGGGTGAAAAACCTGTGGATTCCTGGGGCACCTCCCTGTAAGCAAACAACAGACGGGGCAAATATTTGTCCCATTCGCTCTTAAACTGGTCTGTAAATGCACGTAGCATGGTCTTTAGAGTTTAATCTCTCCACAAGACCATTAGTCTGGGGATGGTAGAGCGTGGTCTTTAGGTGCTTCCACACAGACAAGCCAGCAGGTCTGACATGAAACTGGCACCTCTGTCAGTCAGTATTTCTTTTGGGAAACCTACCCTGCTGAAAATATCTAACAAAGCATTTGCCACCTCTTCTGCCTCAATGGAGGACAGAGCCACCACCTCAGGGTATCTAGTTGCATAATCTACTACCACTAGGATATACGTCTTCCCTGTGGAATTTGGGGAACTCAGAGGTTCCACAGTATCCATAGCTACCCTCTAAAATGGCTCCTCAATCACAGGCAAAAGCATCAAAGGAGCCTTGACCTTGTCTCATGCCTTACCTACTTTTTGGGAGTGCTCACAGGTCATGCAGTACCCTCTTACATCCCTGAAAATCCCAGGCCTATAAAAGTTTTGCATAATGTGTCTCTTGGTACACTTTATGCCCATATGACCTGCAAGAGGAATGTCATGGGTTATGGCTAGATGTGCCAAATGGTAGAGTCTGGGCACTACCAACTGTTGTATTCTCTCACCCTCTAGCCCTTCCTCAGGAATCCACTCTCTATACAGTAACCCTTTGTCCCATTATACTGATCCCTCTTTTCCTTGACAACGAGGTGCCTCACTGGCTACCTCCCTCAGACCTTGTAATGTAGGGTCTGATAGCTGAGTCTGTCTTAACTCTCTCTTGGTAACCCTTCCCAGCTCCTCTTCCACGGGAAGTCTGGTATTCTCTGACAGCAGTGCCTCACTGTCAGCCTAGGTACTACTACTACTCACCTCTGCCTTTGCAGTCACTCGATCCAAGGGAACATCAGTACCCAAAAGCAGATGTGGCTCACCTTCAGTCTCATTGCTACAGGGTAGCTCCCTCCCTGAAGTAACTACCTCACCAGTCCTGGCTTCAAGTGTGCGGTCTGTCTTGGTCCCACCCAGGCTACCAGACCCACATGCTTGTCTCCAAGCCTGACTGAGTGTAACTGCATGCACACGAGATACTGCATTATCAAAATCATTCCCTGTCAGAACATCTGCAGGAATATCCTCAAACACACCCACTTTCTTGCTTCCTTCTCCACCCTCCCAGTCAAGGTGAACCCTAGCCAAAGGTATTTGTATGGGGTCCCTCTTAAAGCTCTGACTGGCGTAGACTGCCCAAGCAAGTAGTGCTCCTCTTTAACCATTGCAGGCTTCACACAATGGCTAGTTCAGAGGCTGTGTCTCTCTTAGCAGTGGCCTGTTTCCCAGCTAGTAAGATAGGATATAACCAGCTGTAGTAGTTTGGTACCCTTGTTGTTTCCAGACACCTTACTGCTGGCATTCTTTCATTCTCACTTACTGCCTCTCCCACCTTTTGTTCTCCACCTTGCCTCAATGGACATCTATATGCTACATGGCTCCACTGGTTACATTTAAAACATTTAACTCTTGATCCTGGCCGTGTACCTGAACTAGTGGCTTCCCCTGCAACTGGCAGACTCTTTTGGGTGGTTTAGTCTGCCCACCATGGGTTCCCTTAGACCCATGAGCAGCACTGAGTATCCCTTTTCTGTGCAGTGATGCCCCGCTTCCTAGGTATAGGTCTCCCATTTTTCCCCAACTCATCTACGGAATTACATTCCCTATCTGTTAACCAGATTCTCATGTCCTCAGGCAAAGGGCTAAGGGCTTGTTCCCTCATCAAAAGGTCTGCCAGCCCTTCAAAAGTGGTGATGTGACACCCACTCACCCATCTGGAAAATAAGTGCTTAGTTCAGCAATATATTCACACACACTTTCATCTGGCTTGCGTCTATGCTCATGAAACTTTTTTCTATAAGCTTCAGGTGTTAACTTAAAACACTCTAATAAACAAATTTTAACAGTATTACAATTTAAGCAATCAGCATCAGACAATTTAGAAATAGCAGTTACAGCTTTACCATAGAGTAAGTGGGTCAGGAAGTGTACCCATTGCCCTTGGTCAACATTATACTCTTTACATACCCTTTCAAACATATGAATATACTATCAAAATGATCCCCCTCTGTAAATTGTGGAAGAAATTTACTGACTGTTGTTGCTTCTGGGGTTCGGTTATTCTCTTCTCCATTACCTCCATTATCCTGGTAAAGAGTCAGCATCTCCTTTTCATGTTGCCTCTGCCTCTCATTTTCCTCAGCTTCCACACATCTCAGTTTTTCATTTTCTTCGGCCTCCAGGCATCTCAGTCTCTCTGCTGGTTCTATTTCCAAATGTTTGGCCTCCAATTCAAGTCTGTTTAACTCCAGACAGATTTTTAAGTCCTCTGATGAAAGGTTGAACTGTCCATTTTCTGAGAGTTGTACATCCCCAAGGCCAGTCTGGTTATCCTCCTGGTTACTGGTCTGTGATGCAGCTGTGACTAAGGCTGCAAACATCCATGCTTTAGTCAGGTTGACATTCCCCAGTTCTTTGGTTTGCCACATCGCAACCAACTGGGTCCTTGTCAGCTTGCCATACTCTTCTGCTGATATCCTTGCCTGCTCTCCCTGACTAACTAAGCTAACAAAAAAAAAAAAAAAATTATTGTGATATGAAACTCTGAATGTTCACTGCTTGGCTGATTGAGAGTACAAACACCTTCTTTAGTGACCACTCTTCACAGGCTACAGGAATTCAATATCTACACCACTGAATCCCAATATGTGGATATCCCACCACTGCCAACCAATAAATGTGACGCCCCCACCACTGGACCAGTAATCAAGGAGTCTCAATCCTCACCACTGGTACCAGTGGGGGACGTGCATTTGTATGATGACAAGTACACGCACAGAATTTCCAGATGTAGCTCTCAGCATCAAATGCAATTTTGCTTAAGAGTACACAGAGACTACAGACAGTCCTGGGCTGGTTTCACCCTCTTTCTCCAGATCCCCTTTAAGACTCCCCACTGGCACAGCTATACAGTTGAGTCCTTAGCCAGGGTTCCAAGCCAAGACCTCTGGCACTCTCTCTGTCCAACCAGTGCTTCGTGTCCCTGCCCAAGTAACTGACACACACACTCTTGGAGATTTGTTTTACAAACACACACACACACACACACACACTCTGTTATCACTGCCACCAAAATCGCTTGTCAACTACTTCAAGGCCCTTAAGAAAGGGTGTCCAATCTTACTGTGTAATGTTACTATTAATAAAAATGGTAGTTTGACCAAGAGCAAGGCTATTAGTGGTGGCTTACACAGTGTCACCAAATAAATATGCAAGTACACTCAGAACTTAAATATCTCTAGACAGATCAGTCACAATGCAATGAAAGGTTTAAATATATTTAATAATAAATAAAAGAACAAGAAAATACTCAGTATATATTTACAGTTGCATCAGAGTTCAAAAATCACAGAACATATTTAAAACAACATTGCAGGACAGTCTCAAATAAATAAAGAAAAACATCTAAATTAAGCTTTGCTATATTCCTGACTATATCTAAGAGAATTATACTGTTTCCTAGACTTACTTATTCAGAGCAAGGCAAGTGGTTGGTGAATGGGTATTCTTTAGTTGTTGCTGTCAGGTCAAATACATAATACAGAATGCTCAGTCTCTCACTCACTCACTCTCTCTCTCTCTCTCTCTCTCTCTCTCTCACTCTCTCTCTCTGTCTCTCTCTCTCTCAGAGACCTATTAAATTAATATCTCAAATATTACTGGTGGGATAGCTTGCAGAATGACATAATTTCTTGTCATCTGACTCTACCCCAGGTAACCCCCCCCCCACACACACACACACACACACACACACACACACACACACACACACACACACTGCTGAAAGCTAGCAGTATTTAACATCCATCTGTGAAAATACATAGACTTAATATCATGGGCAAATGGCAAAAGTCATAAAACAATAAAACAATTTGAAGACCATACAGAAAGCTCCTTAGTATAGACGTTGTGTCTGTTGCTGCACTGAAACTGAAAGATACCATCTTTTTATGGCCTGGCCCTAAAGTAATTTAATTTCAGCTATTTTCCTGAAGTTAATCTTCTGTATTCCAGTTTCCACTGTTAAAAATATATAAATCTAAACAGTTACAGTAGTACAGGTACATTTCTGTTCTATTCAAGTAGAGCATGTTGTGGTTACATTTCAAACACTTTGCAAATACCTTCAAGCAGCTTGATATACACATGACATACAGTTCTAATTCATTTGTAACACAAGCTTGTACACATCATGTTGATGTTCACAAATGGCATATAATTATTTACAAAGTTCCAGATAGCTGGTCTGGCAATATCCCCTTTTGTGACATGCATGACCACATTTCTGAAGGTGCTTATGAGTGATATATTTCTCATGTTTTTATGATTCCCATGACTCCCAGATCTCATATTTACTCTGTTTTACTCCTTTTCTTGTTTTCTGTCTAGCATTCTATTTTGCATGATTCTGATTAATTGGTGAGCTGTGTTTACTTATTCCACAGATATCATTATCTTTATTTTAGAGTCAGTGTTTACCTAAGGCTATAGAGCTTAAACGAAGTTCATTAATACCCCTTTTCTCAAAATGTAGGACAAAAACATGGCTGCAAAATCAGGGAGGTCAAGACTTACTTGAAAGTCTTCAAGGAGTCTGCTTGTCTAACAGCCAAGGGAAGTCTGTTCCAGCACCTACACCTTCTGTAATGAAAGATAATTTTACCTAATGTTCCAGTCCCTCTTTCTAAAGCTAGTAAGGAATTATTATTTCAGATGGTTGGAGAATAGTGCCCAGCTTGAATTCCCATAGTAGCCTGAATTTCCATACTACTAAAACACTTATTGGTCTGTATTAGGTCTCCCCTAAACAGCCCATAAGCTATACTTTGTAAATTCAGCTTCTTAAAATGATCTTCATATCAAGATCCCATCATTATACAAGTTCAGTGAAGTTCTTTTGAGTTTGCTCAAATCTTTTAATGTCTCTACTAATACAAACAGAGAAAAAATTGCCTTATTCAATGAGTGGTCTAAATAAACTTTGAACAATGAACTAACACATCTACATTTCTTGAGGAAGTAATAAGCTTAATCCCTTTAATCATGCAGTAACACGTTTTCACCAACAAAAGGCACAATAACTACTATCAGGTTTATTTGATATCATTACTTCTAAATCATTCAAGATGGTACATTCTGAAAAGATTTTCTTGTCCAAAGCATAAGGATAGTGCATGTTATTACAACCCCTATATGATCTTGCACTTCAATGTTAAAAAATACCCATAGTTCATAGGTCCACTTATACAGTTTATTCAAAAAGCTTTGGATATGCTCCTGATATTCAGTTTTACCAACTAGGCTTACACCTTTATGATCATCAACATATTTAGAAATCCAATAAATGAGATTAATAGTCATTGCAGTAATAAAAAAATGAAAAAAAGAAATGGTCCCCAGGCCAAGCCCTGGGGAAGCCCACTTACAACTTCAAAGCATTTAGATCTCACACCAGTAATGGTAAGCAATGACTTTCTACCAAATAATGAATTTGTAATCCACTCTATAAAATAAGGATTAAAAAAGCAATTCCAGACTGCTGTTACTCTGGCTGTATGAGAGATAAAATGAAATGCCTCCATGAGATCCAAGAATATGATCATGTGCAATTAAAACATCTGAGTTAAAGGATACCATACTAGTTAATTAAGATTAGTGTTAGGTAAACTTGTGCTGTGAGATGTCTATATTTCTAAAAATGCCTACTTTTTTGCACACCCATAACCAAACCACTCTCAAAATGTTTACCAGTTATGCTTGTGAGACTTGAGAGTCTATAGCTATCCATAAATTTAGCATCCTCGTCTTTATGTATTGGTATAATAAATGCCTTCTTCCAGATGGCAGGTATAAGTCCTTCCTGCACAGACTATTGAAATAACATAACTGATTGGCCTTTGCACATCCCTAACATTACTTATGAGGTACCTATAAATCTTATCTGTCATTGAAGCTATATGCTTATTAATCTTTAACAAGACTTCATGTACCATTTTGAATTTTAGGGCATACAGTGTACACAGTGTCTTCTTTTGTAATCCTAGCTGTGCTTGCTCAAGCATTTTCTCCATGTAAAACTTAGACTAATATTTAGGAAACATATTAACTATGCTAAGAAGTAGCCATGGTGGTGCAGTGGTTAGCGTTGTCGCCTCACAGCAAGAGATTCTCAGCTGGAGCATCTTCTGTGTGGAGTCTGCATGTTCTCCCCACGGTCAAGTGACGCTTAAAGACATGCAGGTAGGTTTGTGCGTAAATGGGTGTGCCTTCTTTGAAGGTTGGACACCGGGCTGGCAACTTGGCACCGTAAAAAATCCACAGCTCAATCATTAGCAGACCGGAGTTCCGCTGTGGTGACCCCTAACAGAGAAAAGCCGAAAGACATTAGTTTATCAACTATGCTAAGAAAGTATATTATCAAATTTCACATTTGTATTCTCCAATATTTTTAAAGAAAGACTTCTTATTTTCCTTTATATACTTTCTGAGGACAAGTCATACTGATATATTGGTTCTCTCCTAATTGTCCTTCTAAACTTATTACAAATGTGCTTTTACTTTATCATTTTCCACACAGAAGGATTGTAGTTCAGCTTAACTCAGGTAGAGTTTTTTCTTTCGTAATAGACTTGTATTCCACCACAGGGGTCTTTTAATGTCTTATATGGAAGTCTTTTCATTTTTTTTTTAACTCTACTGAAACATGCTCATCAATCAATAATTCCAGTTTGGAAGAGAAGGTTAACCAATAATCCCATGCACACCTATCTAGAAAGCTCCACTCCAATCCCAAGAGCATAACTAATTTCTAAAGGAATCTTAATCTACCTCATAGCATTTTTCTTTTAGAATGATCTGTTATCCTACAACTCGTACCATAGTATACCTGTTAAAGTGTACCCCATAATGATCTGAAATACCCAGCAATGTGGTCAGATCTACTTCACTTATTCTGAATTAGTGGTAGTTGCCACACACAATTTTAATTGCTGGAACCTGTGTTCTGAGAGACTGCTTTCCAATCTATCTGCAAATATACAGAGCTGAGTATATATTTTTTTTGATTTTAGAGTTTGTGAATTCTGGCTTAGATCTCTGTTGAAACTGTTGCATCCCTGTTCTGAGAGACTGCCTTCCAATCTATCTGCAGATATACAGAGCCAAGTATATATTTTTTTGGTTTTAGAGTTTATACTGTTAGTTGTTGCTTAGATCTCTGTTGAACCCCCCCCCCCAATTTTATGCTGTGTCTTCAGTTGGTATAACTGTTTTTTACAGCTTGTGTGTTATCTAACTCAAGGATCACTTGCATAAAATTAGACCTGTTAGTAACAGCCTGCATTTAATTGCAGGGACCTTTGTTCTGAGAGACTGCTTTCCAATCTATCTGCAAATATACAGAGCTGAGTATATATATTTTTTGGTTTTAGAGTTTGTTAATTGTTGCTTAGATCTCTATTGAAACTGTTGTCTCCCTGTTCTGAGAGACTGCTTTCCAGTCTATCTGCAAATATACAGACCTGAGTATATTTTTTTGGTTTTAGAGTTTGTACTGTTAGTTGTTGCTTATATCTCTGTTGAAACTGTTTTCCCCACCTCCACCCCTATTTTCTGCTGTGTCTTCTTTGGTATAACTGTTTTTTACAGCATGTGTGTTATCTAACTCAAGGATCATGTGCATAAAATTAGACCTGTTAGTAACAGCCTGCATTTAATTGCTGGAACCTGTGTTCTTAGAGACAGCTTTCCAATCTATATGCAAATATACAGAGCTGAGAATATTTTTTTTTGTTTCAGAGTTTAATTGTTGCTTAGATGTCTGTTGAAACTGTTGTCTCCCTGTTCTGAGAGACTGCTTTCCAATCTATCTGCAAATATACAGAGCTGAGTATATTTTTTTGGTTTTAGAGTTTGTACTGTTAGTTGTTGCTTAGATCTCTGTTGAAACTCCCCCCCCCCCCATTTTATGCTGTGTCTTCAGTTGGTATAACTATTTTTTACAGCTTGTGTGTTATCTAACTCAAGGATCACTTGCATAAAATTAGACCTGTTAGTAACATCCTGCATTTAATTGCTGGAAACTTTGTTCTGAGAGACTGCTTTACAATCTATCTGTAAATATACAGAGCTGAGTATATATATTTTTTTGGTTTTAGAGTTTGTTAATTGTTGCTTAGATCTGTATTGAAACTGTTGTTTCCCTGTTCTGAGAGACTGCTTTCCAATCTATCTGCAAATATACAGAGCTGAGTATATTTTTTTGGTTTTAGAGTTTGTACTGTTAGTTGTTGCCTAGATCTCTGGTGAAACTCTTCCCCCCCCCCCATTTTATGCTGTGTCTTCAGTTGGTATAACTGCTTTTTACAGCTTGTGTGTTATCTAACTCAAGGATCACTTGCATAAAATTAGACCTGTTAGTAACAGCCTGCATTTAATTGCTGGAAACTTTGTTCTGAGAGACTGCTTTACAATCTATCTGTAAATATACAGAGCTGAGTATATATATTTTTTTGGTTTTAGAGTTTGTTAATTGTTGCTTAGATCTCTATTGAAACTGTTGTTTCCCTGTTCTGAGAGACTGCTTTCCAATCTATCTGCAAATATACAGAGCTGAGTATATTTTTTTGGTTTTAGAGTTTGTACTGTTAGTTGTTGCCTAGATCTCTGGTGAAACTCTTCCCCCCCTCCCATTTTATGCTGTGTCTTCAGTTGGTACAACTGCTTTTTACAGCTTGTGTGTTATCTAACTCAAGGATCACTTGCATAAAATTAGACCTGTTAGTAACAGCCTGCATTTAATTGCTGGAACCTGTGTTCTGAGAGACTGCTTTCCAATCTATCTGCAAATATACAGAGCTGAGTATATATTTTTTTTAGTTTTAGAGTTTGTTAATTGTTGCTTAGATCTCTATTGAAACTGTTGTCTCCCTGTTCTGAGACTGGTTTCCAATCTATCTGCAAATATACAGAGCTGAGTATTTTTTTTTTGGTGTTAGAGTTTGTACTCTTAGTTTTTGCTTAGATCTCTGTTGAAACAGTTTTGTCCCACCCACCCTCCTTCCCTATTTTTGGCTTGTAGTTTAAATTTGGTGGCATTTACAGTTGCCCGCCCCACTGTAGATTTGATCTGGGACACTCCCCCCAGTCCCATCTCTTTACCACATTCTACCTAATAAACTCTTTCTGTACTTGCTTTTAGTCCTTTTTAATTTAATTGCATTTTTTAAACTGTGTTTGGTCTAATATTGCTACATACTTAAGTGTGCTAGCTTTTCTGTTAAAAAAAAAAAAAAAAACTGTAAGCCTGTTTCCTACCTTTCCTGTAACTAGTGTTCCAGATACGGATTTGCTGTATCCAGGACTGTATGTAAGCTTCTGAGCCCCCAAGCCTTTCTGTGTTGGATGGAAGCCTTCTAGCTTATCAGTGGGAGTGGTAAGCACTAGGTAACCTGTCTACCACATAAGGAATGGTTCTGACCCAGAAATTTTAGTTATTGGCCATTTGGGCAATCTCTTCCATCTCTCTCAACTTTCTAATTTGAAAGCCTGCATTTGTAGTTGTTTCTATCCTGTAACTCGTCTAGTGCAAATACAGATTCTTAGTTTTAGCACTTAAATTTGCTTATTCGTGCTCAGCACTTGTTCAGAACTTGCAAGCACTAAATAAGCTACTAATTACTATAGCACTCAACCTTCCTCATTACCTAGAGGAAAACAGTTTTTGTACTTACTTTTCTCACTTGCTTGGAGAAAAACAGCTCTTGTACTCACTTTCCTCACTTATCTAGAGGAAAATGTTTTTTTTATTCAGGCATGTCCAAGGGTCAGCTCCCACTTTTCTCTCCTGTCTATCTGATGCATCTGGGCATCTTGAGGCAATGGAGAAATTGCCTCATGTATACAGACAGCCCTGTCCTGCTGCCAGCCAACACTACAACCTGTGAGAGATGCACTTATCTAGCCAAACTGAAGGTAAAGCTCTCTCCAACCAAGACTGACCTTGACAGTCATGATGAGAAGGTAAACATCTGCACCACACCACACTCATCACATAGTCTCACTAAATCTACACCACCAAAGTCCACACATAGTAACACGAAAACATTTGCGGAGGCTCTGAATAATAATCTGTCTAAGCAACAGAGATCTCCAAAGCAGAAACGCAAGCAACCTCCATCCCCCAATACAACCCAAATGACATATAGCCCACAGATTCAGTGTGCCACTCAACCACAGCCAATAAGGCAAAACAACGTACCCAACACACTAGTCATAGGTGACTCTACAGTCTGCATGTCCTCTCTGATGTCCCACTCACCAGGCTAAACAAGGAGAAGGTTACTGTCAACTGCCTGTCAGGTGCCAGGATCCACCACATAATCCACTCACTCAGGTCACTCTACAACAAGTACAAATATGACTCTGTCATTGTTCATGTTGGTGTGAATGACCTGAGACGTACCTCCCTGGACTACATGACAAGAGACATGGAAGAGCTCTCCGATCTTGTAGCCCAGGCAGGTATGACCCTAGCCCTAAGTAGCATTTTGCCATCGCCCAGAATGATACCGCAATACAAGGACAAAATGATTGACTTCAACAACTGGCTAAGCTTCTGGTGTCATTCTAAGGGGATCCAGTATCTGTCTGCTTGGGATGACATGGTTGACAGACCACGATGCTTTGCCACAGATGGCCTGCACCTGTCACCCCTGGGATTCCAGATACTGGCTAAGGCTCTCGCTGCCCCTATAGTGCCTTTTTTAGGAAAGGTTCAAATAACAAATTCACCACCGTAACAGGAACAGGCAAGCAAAAACTGAGGGTAATGCTACTCAAAGCTAGAAGTCTAAATCTCAAAATGCACTCACTCGAGGCACTCCTTAAAATGGAGAACATCGATAGCTGTGCAGTGACTGAGACCTGGCTCAAGGCTCCAGAGAGCACCCCTGCACTACCAGGCTATAACTCATACCACACTTTTTGGCCATGTAACCTGGACCGAAACACCAAAGGCGGAGGTGTGTCCATATTCATTAAGGATATCCACACCTCTAGGCTAGTTGCTCAGCATAATGCATCTGACTTATCCAAGTGCAACTATCTCTGGGCAAAACTGCAATCCAAATTGTAGCTTGCTACAGATCCCCCACCATGCCCTAGGATTCCCACTCCTCTTTTCTTGATGTACTGGAAAATATTAGGGTTCAACCAAACACCCTAATAATGAGCGACTTCAACTACCCCACCATTAACTGGGAAAACTACTCATGTACGAGCTCCTTAGCTCAACACTTTCTGGAATTCATAAACTGCAATGCCCTGGATCAACTTATCCACACCCCCACCAGAGGCAACAATATCCTAGACCTAGTCATTACCAACATGAGTGACCGGTGTTCCACACCTGAAGTCAACTCCTTGTTGGTCCAATCTGACCATAAGATAATCACCCTTGATATCCCCATCCCGCCCCCACCCCCCATTAAGGAAACCACGGTAAAACATTTCTCCAAAGCCAACTTCATGCTTCTTAAGACAGAAGTGGTGAACTTCATGACACCCATGCAGATGGACAGTACAGTTACAACTGATGAATCCAACACAAATGCACTCTATAAGCACTTACATGACTGCATGTGTCGTGCTATCCCAAACAGAACCAAGATGCTATCCTCCAAAAAAAGGAAGCCAATCTGGTGGTCCCCTGCCATAAACGAACTGTACAACAGAAGGAAGAAACTGTTGCAAAAGAGAGTAAAATCCCATGAGTGGAGGTGCTCCTTGGTCAGCCTCAGTAAGAAGCTGAGATCCCTTATAAGATCCTCCAAAGCTAGCTATGAAAACAAAATCACCACTAATTCTAAGGACAACCACAAAGCATTCTATAGCTATGTCAGGAATCTTGATGGCAACACCCAGATCTGCTCTGAGTTACAGCACAATGGCACGAAAATTACAGAACCAACTGATACTGCCAACATCCTGGCAAATAGGTTCAGTGCTAACTTTACCCCCCCCCCACCCCCTAAAGGGCTCATATCGATACAGGAAGAATGCAGAGTCCCTGTAATCACAACTACGCAGGTAAAACCTGCACTCTCTAAAGCCAAAAACACAGCATCCGTGGGACCGGACAACATCCCAGGCTGCGTTTTACACGAACTTCAGAACGAACTGGCTCCCCACTTAAGCACCATGTTCAGTAATAGCCTCGCATCAGGCTTTCTGCCCACTGAATGGTGCACAGCAACAGTTATCCCACTCCACAAAGGGGGAGCCACCACTGATCCCGGGAACTATCGACCTATTAGCCTGATGAACCTGGTCTGCAAGGTCATGGAATGTATCATCATGGAACTCATAAACATAGACATTGGTAACCTCCAAACTCTGGATCCCACCCAGTTCGGGTTTGTGAAAGGCAGACCATGCCTCCTGAACCTGATCGACTTCTTTGAGGTAGTCACCAAAGCCGTAGATGAGGGTAAGGTGGTTCACACAGCCTATCATGACCTCACCAAGGCTTTTGACACCATCCCCCATTCTGGAATTATAGCTAAACTCACTAAACTCGGTATAAATCCCTACATCACAAGATGGGTTGCCAACTGGCTCACTGACAGAACCCACATTGTAAAAGTTGCAGACTCCAAATCTGACCTCAAAGCAGTGACAGGTGGAGTACCACAGGGTTCCGTCCTGGGACCTCTCCCGTTTGGTATCTACTTCTCTGAAGTACAGGCTAATACAGAATACCTCTGGCTAACGAAGTTCGCAGATGACTGCAAACTAGGAGCCATAGTCAAGTCCCAAAATGATGTGGACATCCTACAGAAGGGCCTCGCTGAGACAGATGCCTGGTGTCAGAGCCATGGCCTCAAGCTCAATGCCAAAAAGTGCAGTGTCATCCCCTTTGGTAAAAACTCGGTACCCATGGACTACCACATAGGCAGCAATCTACTTAACACCTAATGTGTGATAAGAGACCTTGGGACCCAGGTGGACAGTAGTCTCTCCTTTCATAGTCACATTGCCACAGTAGTCAGGAAGTCCTTTTACATGGCACACCTCATCATAAAAGGATTCTCATTCAGGAAAAAAAAAGGTCATTGTTTCGCTCTACTCAACACTCATTAGACCCTTTATAGAGTACAATGCCCCTTTTGGAATATACCTCACAAAACATCTGCAGCAGCGGGAAAGGCCACAGAAGTACCTCACAAAGAGGATTACTGGCCTCAAACAAATGCCCTACACTGACCGCCTCAAAAAACTCCAGCTTTACTCCATAGCATATCGCCTATTCCGAAGTGATCTCTGCCTAACATATAAAGCTATGTCAAACTCAGAGCTGTTGGACATGCTACACCTAAAGAAATCCCAATCCCTCAGACCTACATGCTCTAGGGACCTAAACCTTGTCACCACAATAAACAGGACATGCTGGAGGAATAGATTCCTGTCCCAAAGACTTCCCATACACTGGAACAGGCTACCCATCTGTGTCAAGCAAAGTTCTTCATTAGCACTCTTCAACAGTGGCACAGGAAAATAACTTTCCTGGGTGGCGTAAGCCAGGGAACCTTGTTGGCTAGGCCCTTGGGTCAATAGCCTAGTACCTACCTATGAACAATGTGACACGCCATGTCAGAGCCATTGTACATCATATCTAAAATTAGTTGTATACTAGCATTTGTGGAAGACATTCTTTGTCAAGCTGTATTAGGTGCATTTAAATCAGCTAAATGTAAGAATTGTTCTGTCAAGGCAGCACAAGAGAGTTCTTGTATAACTGAAGTTATATTGTCAGTGTCCTGGAATGGGCTTCCATAAAACTAGCCACTTCAATCAAAGGGGGCCAGCCCAGCAACTGAACAGAAACAATATCAGCTAAACAACTAATATACCAGTTCAGTCCAACACTGTTTGACATAAATCGACACCCTGCCACCTCTCCTAGTTTCTCTTTAATTATAGTATGCTACATAACCTCCCACACAATGTAATTCTGACATCTCACTAAATTGTCTCCCTGTAATAACACCTATATCAGTCTCATTTTCACACAGGGCTACTTCACAGGAACACATTTTTCTTATTAACACTTCCCATGTTGTATAACAATAATTTTAACATAGCATTTTCCTGTCTTATTACAAGGCAACTAGATGAGCTTTTAAAACAATTAGCTAGTCTCAACAGCTTAGAGCCAATTACTTTGTTTCCAGCATGATTCAAATGAATTCCATCCTTTGCAAAATATGCATGGCTTCCAATCATATATTTCCAGAGATGATCATGTTGATTCCCTCTATATAATATATCCTTCCTAACCAAGCTGCTAACTACACTTTACACTTTAATTAAATGACTGTTGTACCTACGAGCAAACTGTATGTCAACAAAAGTAACCCTAACCACTTGCATTACAGAACCCAGAGATCACCCTTTCTTCATGCAGCATGTTTTCAGTTAAGTCCTTCTCACATCATTATGGCCTCCAAACATTACAACCCTGGAGCATTTGCCACTCCAAGTCACTAGTTGCTTTAAACCTTCTTTAATATATAAAAATGTACAACTGTGACAGAGCAGTCCTCAACTGTTTCTGTGTTTATCCTATGTATATACGTTTTAAGCTCCTTCAAGGCAGAGTGCCCAGTAAACAGGACACTCTCCCCATTTCAGCAGTTTTGGGATATGGCTGTGGTATGCAATTTACTGCTTTGTTTTGTGTAGGCAGTCATCCAGTGCTATTATCTGTAAGTAGTACAGGGCTGTCACCAGCTTGCATTTTTGTGAAAATAAATTGTTTCTTTTTAACCCTCTGCTTGAATTTCTCTTATTTACTGTCACCACCACTCTCCCTTTCTGGTATAACTAAGCTAGACTTTCTAGATCCTTCTATGTTACTCTGCAACAAAATTTTGTTACTGAAGCCTATGTTAATGAAAGGAGTCCTGTGAGACAGCAACACTTTGCTGCTCTTCACACACACATTAGCCAGATCCATAACCGCATCTTTGCTCATAATTTGTCAGTGATCCCTTAATAATGCCCATATCCACTTTATTATCCTCTGTCTTGACTGTAACGGAATTTTATAAATAGCATACTACTTTACCCAGTAATTACATTTGTTGCATGTGTCCCCTGCATTCAAAAAAAAATCATTAGCAAACATTTTGCAAATTATACATTGATTTAACACCTCTTGGTCAATCAGATCAGAAAAGCAGAAGTTAATTTTCCATAATGGCTACTTAGACTTCCAAGAGATAATGCCTTTGTGGTCAAAACAACTGTTGACACCCAGAATCTTTCAGGACTCCTACCATCCTTCTTGGGAGGGCAAGTGTGCCTTCACTTATAGGGCATGTTTCCTATCATTCCAAGGATGAAATTGTTTCTACATTTGTGCTCTAAACTGTTTCTTGCAGAGGAAGTCTTTCAGGACACCTAATGGCAAGGCCAGTTTCCTGTCCTTTCACAGACTGCAGCTTTTATTTTTCCCTTTCTGCTCAAAGTAACTGCTAGCTGCCATCTCACTCAACTCTTTAAGAAAATGTTTATCGACTTCAGACTACTGTAAATAGAAAATGTAGGTTTATCTTTCTAGCAAATGCCAGAACCCATGACAGCCTGCTTCTCCAAAAAGCAAAGTAGGTACCAATAAAGGTATGGCTAATCAATTACTATCAGCATTTCTATATGAGATAATTAATCTGCATTAATATCCTCCCCTAGCATTCAAATTCATAGTAATTTTGCTGTGAGAAATATGGACCATGGCTTAAGAACAAATAAGGGAACCACATTAACCCTTAAAAGTTTCCCAGTTCAGCACAACTGAAAGAAACAGCATTCACAAAAGTGATACCGGTTTATCCTGTAGAATTTAAACAATCCAGACTCTTGTGCCATTCCATACCAAATTCAGAGATCATCTAGATGCAGAATATATGTGCAGCCCTTTAGGGATACTGGATAAAATAGCATAACTTATATAAGCTCATTTCTACTCAATGATGTAAAACTGTACTACTTAATGTACCCTAAGTAAAACTGTATGACTTTTTTTTCTCTCTTAAAAATTATAGGTACAGTTGATGTAGAGGATGGGAATATTGGGAAGAAAAAGCAATAAAGTCATTTTTTTCTTTTTTATTTATGAAGCTATTTAACAGTGTCTAAACCAATGTAGTACTACTGATTTCATTGTTACTGCAGTGTGCTGTCTTCATTATACTTGTGAACTGTACTATTACCTACAGTATTCTTACAATTATGTGCATTTGCTGTGCAATGTTTCTTGTATCTCCTTCCTTAGGTAATGTCATTGTATTAGTTTTCTCCTACATGAGCCTAGATGGTGGCTGAAGAGGGCCAAGGGCCCTCATGCCAGTTAACTCAAAACAATTAACAGCTAAAAACTTTTAAAGTAAATAAATAAATTAAACTTTTTAAATAATTAAAATGAAGATCAATATAATGAGCCACAATTAGGTTTTACTTTTTTTTACCAGAAAAAAAATCAGAGCTACCAAATGGAGTTAACTGAGAATCACTCAGTACTAATAGTCCCGAAGTAATAACATTCAAAAACTGAGATAATAATAAAACGTTGCACAAAATGAATACACAACTGAAATTAAATCTTTAAGTTTAATGAATTTAACTTTGATTAACAAACTATGACCAACTTAGCATGTTTTTTGTGCTTCCCTTTTGAAGTTCTCAAAATAGACAATAGAAATCCCATTGTTTTTAACTTTAACATTATTTTTTACAATACTGAATTTTAGGTTTACTGAGCCAGCTAAGTGAATTAGCCCAGTATCTCATGAAGACAGATTACATCCAGATATTTCAGGCATAAGTAAGTTAAACATCCTTAGTTCATAATTACAGGTCAACCTATTTATCATCCAAGAAGCAGTAACAACTTTTTTATATAATTAAGTTCCTTTTCATTGTGACACAGTACCTTTCCTTTGATAATGACATTTCCATGTTCATACCAGGTATAGTAGTTACCTTATCCAAGAGGAACAGAAAGATAAGCCCTTTGCAGTCTTGTTCCTAGCAGGATTCTTCAGTGCATTATGATGGAACAATTCAAACATTACTGTAGAGGTACAGCAATAAGAAGGCTCCAGCGTATAGTGCTGCAGCAATCTTGATGGAGAAAGTCACATGCAAATGCAGCAGGCAATGGGAACAGTTAATGCAAAATAGCCATGGGCTTCCCAGGAGTATGATAAGCTGAGTAAAAAACAATCTATACTACACTATTTGAGGAGTGAAATGAACAATGTACACCATCTTTTTACAGTGTACAACAACTGATGGCTGCAGCAGGAGTGGGACTATTGGCACTACTGCTAATAGTACTGCAAAGCCATATTGGGGTGTGTGTGTGTGTGTGTGTGCATCTGTCAGTGAGTGAGTGTGTTTGTGCATATATAGGGGCATGTGTGGAGTTGTGTGTGCCCACACATGTGTGTTTCCACATGCATTCATGTGTGTAGGTGTCTGTGCAATGGGACTGAATGGGTTGATAGAAAGAACAGTAGTACTGTTACTTCATAAATGTGTTGCACTCATTTCAGAGACATACTAATGAGTTGTTAATAAGCTTTTGCTCTCCATGGCCCTTGCATTACTCTGAATAACATTTTATCGTCATAGTGTTAACTAGAGCACAGCAGTGAAGCACTAAAAGTGCTACAGCAATAATTTCTCTGAGGCCCACCCACAATATAAAAGAAAGCCCCCCCAAAAAAAAAAAAGAAAGAAAGAACCTCTCACTGTTGGATTAAGTTAACATATTCCAAACATCACTGAAGTCAGGCAAGTGGAAGCTGAGCAACAGTATTGTATACCTAAGGTTTTTAGTTTTATTTCCATTTCTTGAGCATAATCGAAGATCTTGAAATGCCACCATGTACATATTTTACTTCAACTGAGAATATGAAAACATGTTTTTGTTTAACCATAATTACTTTCTCACATTAGCAAATGCTTTACATTTTTGGACAATTTAATGGGCAGATCTACAAAAATTGCCAAATTATCCTATTTAAATATTAATTTCTTCTTCATATAAACACCTTTCCATATGTTAGCTTATCTAAAAGGACTTGTGTAATTTTGTGTAGCCCTGAGATTTCATCTTTAATGTGAAAAAAACAAGCGTATTATAATCTTTTTGAAGTACACAGTAAAAGCAGAAATGTTGCTGAACATTTCTTCAATAGTGGGCTTAAAGGCCAGCAGTTCAGTTTGTTTAGAAACACTAATAAAATATTTTCCTTTATTTTGATATCTTGCTCCACTTATTTTCAAGCATTCTGCAGTTAAGTGAAGCAAGCAGAATCCCTGGTATTAATCAAACACAGAATACTTTGCTCTTGGCATATCAGATGCCACTTCTTTGATTTTACAAAGTGGGTAATGCTATGTTTTATAGATTTACTAAGATTTGTTGAGATCGTTTTTATGCTGTTGGTTTATTTAGTAGGATCAGTCTGTTTCTTAAGACAGCCATTTTCTCCATGCAGTTTAATTCCTTGATTACACTTCAAAAAGCTAATAGAACTTTCCTGTGAACCTGTACTTCTGGTAACATTGCAAATATGTCTGAATATGAGAAATTGTTGGTAATAGCCAGAGCCAATCAATAACCTTCATACTCTTTAAGCAGCTTATAAGGATAAACATTTTTTTTCTTATCCACACTGTAACTTTGCACTCACAATGTGAAGTTTTACTGTGCTAAAACATTGAAAAGTCAAATGACCCAAAACAGAAGAAAAATCTTTAAAACAACTAGGCAGAAATTAATCTTGTATTTCTTATTCTGATATCCACATTTAGACAATTTCTGACCATAATTGAGCAATTTACACAATTGATGTATGCTGTTCTTTTTCAGATGCAGTGCTGTTTGAGCATGCATTATACTAGACTGTACACCCATGACTAGTCTGAATATCAAACTTTGATTATTAATTTTATGCTTTTATTCTCAGTTTTTCAGCTGAGTACCTATTACAGCTTTTCTGAACTTTTTTCTTGAACATTATTCACTTTGAGCACATTCTCAATAAATTCATGCCCACAAACCACAATTTTAATGACTTTCTCCAAGACATGTTTTTTTTCATCTGTAAATTAATGTTTTCACTTTACACATGAAAGCAAAATGACTTTCACCCACAGCTTCTACATGATACTTCTTTTTTATCATGTATGAAGTCACACCTGCTTGCTATACAAGGATTTCTCTTTCCCATGTTTTTCCATTCTCATACTTAACCACAGACGGCTTAAAATGGATTTACTCTATTTTACTTGTTCATAGCTTTTCCATCTTACACACAATTCTAAACACATACATCTCTTCGATGAAATCCTTTAGTTGTAACAAAATAACTTCACTTGCTTTGCATATGTCCCTCACTTTATTTAGCATTACAATTGATTCTCTTGTTAATCTGCTCCTAATGTCATCATATTGATACCACACACAATTCTGTCTTGAATCATTTATCATATGCATAGTCTTTGGCTCAGTTCACTAATTCAGTAACATAAGCATCTAGAGACTGTGATGAGCAAACAGCATCGTCTTTCTCAGGTAACAGTAGGTTTGAAATCAGTGTCTGCAAAGAGACAGGCCAACTTATCACAGGTAGAGGCATGGCTTGCCCTGCATCAGCTCATTGCACACCTGCCCCTTCAACATTAATGAGGGTGCACAGAGTGACAGGGCAAGAGTAAAACCCTGATCATCCTCACAAATGATGTTGCCACTCCTGGTACCATCAGCCATCATTCTCAAGGAAAAAATGAGCTGATAGGCTCCTGCTTGGTGGAGCAAATGGGTCAGTAAAGCAGCCAAGAGTGTTAGTGTGATGGTCAAGAGGAGGAAAGGAGACAAGGGAGCTACAAAACTGCAGTGTTTTCCCCTACTTCTGTGGTATATTAAGGAGAAGCTCTTGATGTGACATAGACTACCGTAATTCAATTAGCAGCTTGTGCTCTGAAGGAAGCATTATGTGGATTGCATCAACTCATCTATTCTAGGAGGAGGGAATTGAGTGGGGTAATTGGCTGGGTACAGATCAGCTATTGAACTACTAGTGGAGATCATGGTCATACAGGCATTCTTTCTGCAAAGAGGGCATGGCTTTGGTTGATTCATGAGCAGGGGTATAGACAGTTGCACCATGACCACATTGCACACCTTTCCTTGGTTGCTATGAATATAAATGGGGTGGAGAAATGTTGGTAGGATATATTAAGAAAAGACCCTGATGGATGTCTCGATAACAGCATCATGATCAGCTCTTGCCCAGTAGGATGGTTGAGCTGCAGATAGTTCTCATCCTGCATAGACCAAAAAGCCATATAGATGGTTGGTGGTTGATGGTTGGCAAGCCTCAGGGTTGAAAAAGTGTATTAAAAAATGCAATCTGTTGCATATAAAACTGCCTTAAATTATTAAACTGATTCTGACTGCAAATGATAAAAAGGAGCAAAACACATTAAAGAAAAGTACTAATTTAAAGCTGAGACATTAGTCCTTAGCTGTGTACCACAGAGGGATAAAGCCCTTACTGTGACCAAGATGACTCAAGATCAGTTCATAGCTGGGGAAATTGGAAGAGCCTGGGAGTGGCCACAAGAGAAGAGCAACTTATATTGGTATACTCTCCTGGGAGGTGGGTTATGGTGACTCCTTCCCTGTGGTGACCTGATGCTCTGGGGGAGGTGGGAGATGGTACAGGTTATTCCCACTTAGAACTAGTCACAGATGGAGGGATGCAGGTGAGATTGCCCAATCCAGTGCAATACTGCTTACAAAGGCATGTCAGAGAGAGGTCAGTTTTCCCTATAAGGGACATAGGCAGACTCTCCAGGTTAATATGGAAGCTCACATGACAACCAGAGGTGAGGCAATTCTGCATGTATAAGAATGTACTGACGGCTCCTCAATCAGCTCTTGCCTCACAGTGCAACAAATGATGTGGGAACAGCCATCATCCCATAAGATATAAACAGGCTAATAGGTCATAGGTTGCTGATGATGGCTGTCAGAGAGCAGAGCACAAAAGAAAAACAGCTGACGTATTAATTATAGGTGTCATTACAGTAGAACTCCAGACAAATAATCCATTCTAAGATTCACAGTGGCTCAGCCTGAGCTCTTTGATAGAGCCACAAGCTGAAGCCTCAGAGTCGGCATGGGATGCAGTACTGCTGTCAGTGGTGAGAGCTAAGCACACGCACAAGAGAAGAAGAGCATTTTCCAGTAAGAAATGTGAGGAGGACTTGCTGTGAAAATCATGTTACAACAGAAAAGAATGTATACAAGTTGGAGACTAAGTTGCAGACAATATACGGTCAGAAGGAATACAGTTTAGAATCAGTTTACAAAATAGGAGATCCCCTATACAGGAGTGAAGTTTTGCTGAACAAGTACTGACACCATTGGGAATAAAAACAGGGGTAAGAGCTCTTAAAGTTATGAAAATGACACAGAAATGTTAAAATGATTCAACAGTGGGAGAAAAAAGATTGTGCTACCAAGAAAAATGTAATCTGCATGTCAAATTTTTAATAGAAATAAGTACAAGTATTGGTCAGAAAAAGGGGCATGTTTTGTATGATTTTTTTTTGTTCTTGTGCCTGCCAACTGTCAAGTTTTTCCTCCATCAGACATTATACAGCCAATGGAGGCCATCATCCAGGCAGACATGAGGGCACTTTGTGCTGCTGCCAGCATCTTAGCAGTAAGAGAATTTTTAATTTTTTTATGGTTTAACCCTGCAGCCCCCCCCCCCCCACTGGAGATATGAGCTTTCCAACCAAGGCCCTGTCACTAGAGAACCGTGGTGGGAGCCACCCCCCCCTCCCCCAGGATGGACATACACATCCTCACTTCATGCACCAATGATCACATGAACAGTTAGTCAAACTAAGGCCACCTGGGCTGTGGTTAGGACTTTATCCCTCTACGCTGTCATTGCAGGTGTTGAAAGGGCATTGTAATACTAAGTATCCAAAAAGAGATTTCAGAATGTGGAGAATGGGAACCTGATAAGGTTTGGTTCCACAGAACATTACTAACTAGACAGTGAAATGAGAAAAAAAAAACAATACAAGGCCAGTCACTAAAGAGAATTAAAAAATGTCATGAAGCAACCAAAAGAAGGCGAAAAGGAAAAGTAAAATCAAAAATAAAATGGAAAAACCTCAACAAAATGGGTGAAAGTATCTTAGGAGGCAATCAGAAATGAAGAATCATCAACAATAATCAATGCATGAGAAAATCTCTAGAAGCTCTTGTCAACAAATGCATTATAAGGAAGGTAGCCAGTGGATATTCTAAACCTTATCTAGGCACACTGCAACAAACAAGATCTGGAGTAAGATGGGGGTACACAGTGAATTACAAATAAAAAGGAGAAGCTGAAGTTTGAGAATGTTTCATGAATGTCAAGCCTACTAGATACTGGTTCCGCAGTCCTTGTTGTAGATGAAGATGAACAACCACATGACTCTATCATTATGTTAAGTATGTAACTTCCAATTATACTACACAGGGGACGTTGTTCTAAGCTACCATAGTCTAATCTACCTTTTTAAAATATTGGTCACTTTTTTCATTATATTTTCTTTTTGTATTGAATTATCACTTGGGCCGTAGGCAAATCTGCATTCATATAAAAGTAATCAGACTATATTAACATAACAAACATACTTCACATCTTTTTTCTACTTTTTGTCTCGGCTGCTCCCGTTAGGGGTCACCACAGCAGATCATCTGTTTCCATTTCTTCCTGTCCTCTGCATCTTGCTGTGTCACACCAACCATCTGCATGTCCTCTCTCACCACATCCATAAACCTTATCTTAGGCCTTCCTCTTACCTGGCAGCTCCATCCTTAGCATCCTTCTCCCAATATACCCAGCATCCCTCCTCAGCACATGTCCAAACTAACACAATCTTGCCTCTCTGATTTTGTCTCCAAACTGCCCAACCTGAACTGACCCTCTAATATACTGATTCCTAATTCTGTCATCTTTCCTTCTGTACTTAGTTGCTCCAAGTACCTTGGTTCCTTTGCCAGTTTTCTCCAATAAATTCCAGCCCCTTCTTGCCTATTTTCTATATCTCTAGTTGCTGTCATCCCTATTAGCAGAATCTCCTTTCTCCATCCCTGTGTTGGTTTAGTTCTTAGAATACTTTTTGCTACTTTATGGATTTAATATTCTGTATGATTATTGTCATTCTCCTTAAGGGCCTGCATCCAAAATCCCAGTATCTCCTTGTTTCTTGAGGTTCCCCCATGTTTCATTGTCATCCCTTTCCACTTTGAATTATAGTTTTCTGCTTGTGCTATGTACAGGAGTCTTAACTGTGAAGCTCTGAAATACCCCTTCAGATCAGGTAATCCCAATCTGCCCTGTTCTACTGGAAGAATCAGATTATCCCACTTGACTCTCGTCATCTACCCCTCCCAGATGAAGTCCTTCAGCTCTTTATTAATTGCTACCCACAGCTTCTCCCTTGGTTGATAAAAATATACCTGACCTGTGTATAAGACTAAAGGGACTAAAAACATTTTGACTGTTTGTATCTTACTATCCTTATCCATATAAAATGTTTCCCTTTTCTCAGTTTCTGTATTATCTTTTGTTTAATCTCTTCCCACATCTTCTTAGCTACCACAGCAGAATCATTTTAATCCATATTCCTAAATACTTCATTTTATCATGCCCACATAAATATGGATATTACTGAACAAATTTATATGTGTGTACATAATTTACTGCTATTGCCTTTGTTTTAGCTTCATTAATTTTGTACCCTGAAAAGATTTGAAACTGTCTCAAAATGTTCCACAACACTATAATGTCTCTTTCTGTTTTTGTCAGGTATAAAATAATATCATCTTCAAAAAGAGCCAGCTTTTCTTGACTACCATACCAATTATATCCTTGAATTTCTGAGTCCCTTATTTTCTTTACCAGTGGTACTAAATATAATGCAAATAACAAAGGGGAAAGAGGACACCCCTGCCTGTTTCCTCTGCTCAAGAAGAAATTATCAAAGAGGACCCCACCCACTTTCATTTTCACCTTTGATCCCTCATATATTCTCCTAATCAACCTTATCATTTTTTCAGGAAATGTAAATGCTTCCATTTACCTGCTCATGAAGCCCCAGCCAGCTTATTGTTGCCAAATATTTTCATAAATTTCTTCAAAAATCTACCTCCTTTCCTATTTTTTCCCTTCTGGGCCCCCTAGACATATCTTCACTGGTGCAAATCAAATCCCAGTCCCCACGTATAGGTGATATTCCTTGATGAAAACTGATTATTTCTCCCAGAATTTTCTGAAGCTCCATTATGGCAGTTTTAGGTGGAATGTAAATGCATGCCAGTGTAATTCTCCTCCCTTGTCAGTAGCCCCTTAGCACTAAAAATCTGCCGTTATTATCTTTTTTATCCTCTTCTATCACTATTGGAGCTGCTCTTCCAATTAATATAAGTACTCCTCTTTTCTTTTGCCCCAGATATTGCACAGAATAACCCTCCTGAAAACCTTTATCAAATTTACATGTTCATCCTTTCCAAGTGTGTCTCCTGTAACACAGCTATTTGCACTCTATATTTTTTAAAATAGTTCACAATTCTTTCTTTTTTGTATATATCTGTGGGACCATTGACAGTTAAAGACATTACAGATAGCATCATTGTAATAAAAAGTTATTATTCCCACCTTTTATGTATAATACCTTTTTTGTTAAATGTCTAGTTCCAGCTTTTGTGTTACATGTACACACCGATGGCAGGTTGAACTTTTATATAGTTGTTTTTTGTCATATCCATTTGAACTTATATCACATCTTACAAAACTTTTTGTTTTATTGAAAGCCCTCAAGGGGGAACAAATACCCCCTAAAACCTATTAATTTAATACTAACACACAAAACTATGTACATCTTCATATATTGAAAATGTACCCTCCTAATAGGAACAAATGTCCCAAGTCCCACACAGACAAGACTCATAGACATGAGTTAACCTAAAATAAAGGTTATTCAAGCTAAGATGCATGGTGCAGTCTGTGTTTCTACTAAGTGCTAATTGGTTTTGTCTTATCTGTATAGCACTCCCAGCTGGAGAAACCATTGAATGCTTTCAGAGAACATTATCTCCTAGCCAGTTTCTCTTTTCTTTTTTTTCTCAGTCAGTCACTCTCCACCAGGCTGTAACCAGTTTTTATCAGATTGTCTCAATGGAAACAATAGAACCACTCAATCAATTTCTCTTTATGATATTGTTTCCATGGAGACATTGGGGGGGGGGGCAGATGCAGAATTCCTGTTCAGCATATATTCATTTGCTAGAAAAAAGTCTCATAGTACTCAGTGTTCTTTTTCATTTACTTGCTTTCTCGTAAAACTTGTTACTAAATCAAGTCTAAGGTCTTTAATCCAGTCAGTCATTCCCCCATGCAAGAATGAGAAAAAGCAAATTAATTTTTCTTTTGTCATGCTCTTTTTATTTTACAGGGCAGTGCCTTCATTTCTTAAAATTGAACAAGAAGAAAGAAAGAAGGGAGAAGGAAAGGAAAAAAAGAACGGCAGCACCTATTTACAATCCTTGTTACACTTAAAATTAACTAAGAAAATTTACTTTATAGCACACATAAACATACACCACAAAAATAGTACTATTAAGAAAAATATGTTTTACTTACAGTTAACTTTTTCCCCTGTCTTCCCCTCCTCAAAATATTTTTCTGAACATTAATGACATGAAGTAGGGCATATACTTTAGAGGCCCCTAAGTGTCAAACAAATTCTGAAAAAGTCAAATGTTTCCAGAGGGGTTTAGGACTCTTGCACAAATGCACTTTTTACCGAATTGTGAATGGGCGGGCATACTTACGTAAATGCTTTTCAACAAAGCAGCATTTTTGAATAAATATGCCTGTTGTGCCGGTCGTGCTATGGTGCGAATAAGAGAAAATTCCCTTTTCCCCACTGTAGTGCGATTTTAGAGTGAGAATATTAAAGTAGGGGGTAGGGGGTGCAGCCCCCTGTGTAAAAGTAGATTTAATGTTTTCTTTTTTAACATACTTTAGCGAAAGTGCTTTTTCGGTGAAAGCACTTTCATTCAAGTGTGTTCGGTGTTAGTGGATTCGGACTGTTGAACTTTCACTCAACAGTCCTAGGTCCTTCCAGAGTTTTTTGTTCTGTAATATTTCACAAATATAATTACTGCATTGTAATCCCATATTAAGTTACTAGTGTTATTATTGTTCATCTCCCTCTCAAATAATGACTCTGCTTCATTTTCAACATAATATTGATTCTTGTAGTTAACTTTTGTACTCCCTTCCTTCTCTCCAACATTTTCTGTTGAAACACTGGAAAAGGTTTCACAGGTTCACTCTTTCTGTGGTCTTTATTACCAAAAGAACAAGAAGCAGAGTGCTCTTCTGTTTCACAGCTCACTTTTCCTTGGACAAATTTTGTATTTCCTCCTTAGCATGTACTTCATCAAAAATGACTTTGTCCCTCCAGGGAAGAATACCTTGAAGACAGCTGGGTACAGCAGTTTGAATCTCACACCTGCATCTCAACATTCCCTGAATAGTGGAATGAATTTACTCTTCTTCTGCCCTGGTGTACAATGAGTAATCATTCTCCACAAATACTCTGCTGTCCCCCACTGTTAGTATTTTGTCCTTCCACCACAGTTTTGTCAGAATCAACTCATTCTGCTGGTAAGATTGCATCTTTACTAATAAAGGTCTAGGTTGCTTTCTCATACCAGGTTTGGAGCATGCACATGACATGCCCTTTCAACTAACAACTCCTGATGGGGAATACCAGTCCAGTTGCTTATTTGTGTTTTCATAAAAGTGATGCAGTCTGTTCCTTCCAGCTTCTCTGGTATAGCTGAAAATCTTAGGGTTTCCCTAAGTGCTGTGTCCTATAATTCTATTATTTTTTGAAGCATCTCTTCCTGAGCAGTCTCATGTTCAGCCAGACTTTTCTTCATTTCATCCTTTCGGTTTTGTAACTTTATCACCTCATCTGAATATCTGTTTAAAGCTTCTTGCATTTTCTCCAGCCTTTTGTTGTTTGCATTGATATACTCCATCAGTGTTTTGTACAATCTAACCAGGTCTGTGTGCAATTATCTTATATCATCCTGTAAGTTTCTGGAAGTCATATCTGGAGGTTGCATTGCTTTTTGTTGAACAGTTGCAGAACTTTCCACAGTTAGTGTTTCTTCCTCACTTTTTTAGCTGTTTTTTCCAGGTCCTCTGTATTCCTTGTTCCTGGCATCCAGGCAATACACTCACTAGCCAGTTACTGAAATTTACCCATAAACACAAAAGTCTACTGCCCTTCTCTGTTGAGTTTCTGTTTTCACACTGGGAGAGCTAGCATTAAGCTTTTACTCAATGTGCAACCATCCTGGAAGTCAAGACATCATGAATTCCATGCAAATGTTTAAGAATGTCATACAAGATTATTGCCACTGGTACATCTCTACTTATTTATTTATTTATTTCAGTTTGATTACCGGGGAAGTCCACTGGGCCAAGAAGTAGCCATTTTCAGAAAAGCTCCAAAAACAGTACAATCAAGGTTACATACAGTAATGGATGATAATACAATGTCACAAACAGTTAAGAATATGTGAGATGCAGTAGTAGGCAATACAGTAAGGATTACATAAAATACAATCATAAAAGTACAATGTCCAAGATGCAGAGTATGCAAAGAAAAAAAAGTTAAATTTTTTTTTTTTGCTACATATGAACAGTATTTACATACTTACTTCTAAGAATTGCACTTGCAGGATCATGTGTTAAGACACAGCACTCTCCAGTTTTCTCACTTGTCAATGAAAAGAAGCCTTTATGAGCATTTTATAGGGAAAACAGTTATAATAACAAAAAGCAATGGCTTTTACAAAGAGTTGTAGAAGTTCTGTTCTGAATTTTAGGGTTATTTGGAGCTGAAACTCCCGAAGAAAACATTTTAAAACTATTTTCATGGGAATCATAAAATAAAATACAGTTCACTATTGAAAAGTGGTGGATCAAAGGGTGGAGTCGGATACACTATATTAGATAAACTAACACCTTTAAAAAATTCTTGACACTCAGTAAAAGAAAAGAAACTTACACATGATGAATGACTTACTAAAACCAAAGTAAGTGCTGATTTTTTGCTACCAGGTCTGTCCTCTTTAGACAGTAAGGCTATTTTTTTTCATTCTCTGTCTACCAAAGGCTATGTAATAAAATCAAAATCTAGGGCTGTGTGCAGTGGCAGTATCAGTGAATAACAGGAAGTATTTCTCTTCATTCATGAGCAGCAAGTAAGTTGCAACTTTCTGGTTTAGACAAAAATGTGCAAAGTGGAGGCAATCTAACAATTTTTTTCCACCAGTAACCTGAATTTGGGAATGGTCTCAGGCCACTGGCAGGGTTGGCAAGGAGAACAGGATGAAGTGACTAGTGGCCAACTTTTCTTATCTTAGGGGGTAGGTTAGGGAACCCAGTGCCTTGGCAGCCACTAGTGGACAGCAGCAGCCTTTCAGGACATCTCAGGGTAAACAGAGAGATGAAAATAATATCCTGATGTCATTGCACTGTAGACATCTAGTCAATAACTGGCTGCTGTGAGAAAGATGGCTCCCAGTCCCATGTGTGCAGCTGTCCTTTGGATACTCTTCATCCCTAACATTGAATCACTATGACACCAATTCCTGAGGAGTAGGGTGGCCCACCTGGAAAAGGATGTGTTTGTGGTATTGAGCTGGAGGAATAGAGAGATACAAGGTTCTGTGGATCATAAACTGGAGGGGACCAACTGGAGGCTCTGTGGAGGTCATGGATCATAGTAAAAAATGTTCAGTCAAACTGTGCATAGAGGGTTAAGTGGCTGTGGCACAAATGTCTGTACATGATGCTTTTTTACTGGATGCTTTTCTCACACTTCTTACTATCAAGCCTTCCCCCTAACTGGATATCCTTTTGTTCCCCAGTAGTGGAGAGTACACAGATCCATCTGGGGTGGGATGTCATACAGGCAGAAAATAGGGTTACTTGTGGTATAATGAATGGCCTGATTGCTTACCTGGTGGTGACATGGGCACTTGTGACACTGCAAGGATTGTTTATGCCCTTCTGTCCATATGTGTTTGTTCCTCTGCATGCACTGGCAAGTACTACTATAACTAGCTTGGGTAGTCACACCCACACCTTTTCTGAATGTGTTCCATACATCCTGATACATCTCTGCTTTCTAAAGAAGGTTATGTTGGCAGAGCAGTGGGACTCACTGTCTGGCACCACCATTTCTCCCACCCAGGATGGTCACACTCATCCTCCCTCCCTGCATAATTATCTTCAGATAGGCTGACATTTTATTTTTGTTACTGGCCTTTATTTTGGCCTTTTATCCTTGTTTCATTTTAGTTAAGAAATCATTTTGTAAGAGAGCCATAGTGACACTTTTTAAGAGCTTAATCCTACCATGTTTGCTAGGTTGACCTCTGCTAAGCAGTAGGTAGTTATCCACATTAGCCCCATATAAAATATTTGAAACAGAGGTTATTCACTTACATAGTGATCTGACTCCTTCATGCCTTGAGCCTCTCATTGACCGCTTTCAGTAATAAAACTTCTGTTCAGGTCTCTACTAGAGTCTATATTATATGCTCAAAGGTTTAAAACTTCGACTCTTATATGATCGACACCATATGAGCAAAGTTTTAAAACTTTGAACAAACAGTAAAAAAATTAAAAAAAAAAACTTACTTGAAATCTCCAGGCAGGGGGGCAAGCCCCCCCCTGCACTCCACCACTACTTAAATATATCAACTCCGAGATCGCACTACATTGAAGTAAAGGGAAATATTCCCTATGGTGATCTCCGTTAAAACTTGCGAGCTTTCAAAAGTTCGCTCATATGGTGTCGACCATATGAGGCTCGAACTTTTGAATGTTCGAGATTACTAATGGAACCCCTCTACGACATTCATACTAAATATTAATATTACTTCCCATCATGCAGGACAGCAGAGGATCACAGGATCATAGGAAGTTACTAGGCTATTAACCCTGATGCCCTTAAAAGCCTAGCCAAGAATTTAGCCCGTGTTCCGACAAGTTAGCACCCAATGCCCCTGTCCAGCAGGGACACAGGTGGAATCCCAGGGGTGTATTTTCTGTTCCCTATCCAGTTATCCAGGTTGCACTTAAAAAGGGATTATGAGGTACTGTGCTTGACATGGAGAGGGAGTCTATTCCACAGAAGGGGGAATCTCTGGGACACAAATCTGTCCCACCAAGTCCTATTGATGTCACAGACCAGGTTGGGATCATGCATGTGGGTTACTCGAGTGGATCTTGACTTGTGGATATGCAGCAGCCCATCAAGGCGGGGTCTGAGATTGCTTTGTATGCCAGACAGAGGTCACCTCTGAGGAGTCTGTATTAAACTGAGTAGAGGGACAGGGCTTTTAGCCTATCTGTATAGGACAGATGTTTGAGGACCTGGATTCTCCTAGTGAGGAAACTCTGTGGTGTCTCCAACTGCTGCTTGTGCTTTGTGAGGTACATGAAAGGGACACCATACTCAATAATGGGTCATAAAGGGGAAGAATACAGGGATGTTATTACCTCCTTGTCCCTAGATGAGATACCCTTACTAATGAGGTGGGCCATGTAGAAAGCTTTCCATACAACGGAAGCAATATGGTGGTCAAAAGTTAGTTTGCTGTAATCCTAGGTGCCCAAGTCCCTCACAACTGATTGCATGCTTAGGGCCTTGTTATTATTGTGATATTTTGTGAGGATGTCACTCTTCCCATACGGGATGATGATGCATTTTTTGGCATTCAAGTTTGAGGCCATGTTTCTGGAACCAGTCATTTATTTGGGTGAGACCCTCTTGGAGGATGTCCACATCACTAGGGGAATTGATGGCAGTGCCCAGCTTGCACTCATCTGCAAACCTGGTCAGCCATAGCCCACTGGCTTTGGCCTGCACCTCAGAAAAGTATATCCCAAACTACAGAGGCCCAAAGACCAATCCCTGGGGTACACCTCTCATTATGGGTGTACTGCTTGAGGTGGCTTCCCCTATTTTGACTAGGTGGGTTCTATCAGTGAGCCAATTTGTTACCCATCTGGTAACATATGGATTGATGCTGAGTTGAGAGAGTTTATCTAGTATACCTGAGTGGGGAATAGTATAGAAGGCTTTGCCCAAGTGAAGGTAGGAGATGTGCATTGTCTTCCTCTCATCCATGGCAGTGGTGACTGTCTCAAAGAAGTTGACCAAATTTAACAGGCATGACCTGCCCTTGATGAAACCAAATTATGTGGGATCAAGTGTTTGGAGCTTGCTAATGTCCTTGTTAATGAGGTCCATGGTAGTCTGTTCCATGGCCTTGTAGATCAGGCTAGTTAGGCTGATGGGTCTATAACTTCCTGGATTGGTGGATACTCCACCTTTATGCAAAGGGATGACAGTGGCTGTCCTCCACTCAGCTGGGACTAATCCGGTACTCAGGCTTTGGTTGAATAGGGTGCCTAATGGTGCTGCAAGTTCCTGCCTGAATTCATGTAGGCTGCAACCTGGGATGTTATCAGGTCCCATGAAGGCTGTGTTTTTTTGCCTGTGAGAGGGCAGTGATGACTTGCTCCCTAGAGATAAGTGGAGGAGGGCAGGTGCTGGGGATGTCCTGATTTACTAATGGGGGGGGCAGAGGGGTGAAGTTTTCACTGAACTTGTCTGCCAGCAGGCTGGCTATATCTACGGCATGTGTGTATGTAGTGTCCTTGATCACCTGTTCTGAGCAGATCTGAGTGCTTCCTTTGAGACTGCGGACATATGTGAAGAAGGCCTTATGATTGTCTTTAGTAGATGCAGCTAGTTTGGACTCGAAGTTTGCTTTGGAGGATTTCACTAGTGCTCTTATTTGTTTGTTCAGGCTAAGGAAAGATTACTTCCAATTAGACACCTGCTTCTTCTTGGTCCTGGACAGCAATTATTTTTCCTTCTATTACAGAGTTTATTTATGGTAGATGTCCACCAGACAGATTTACTCTTCCTTGAGGAGGAGGATTTTGTTCTGTCGGGTATTCCTGATTCCATGCAGCTACACATAGTTAATGACATCAGAGAATCAGATCCAGAAGACAGGGCCAATCTATTGGCCACCACTGGGTGATTCTAATACAGTACTTCAAGAGGATTAAATGTTTAATGCCCATAAAGAAAGAGTTCAGTACTTTTGTTGTTTAATTATAAGATATCCTGAAACCTATTCCAGGATCCTGACAAAGATAGTAATGTATTTTCATTACTCCCCGCCCCACAATAATATAGTCATGTTTCTGAAAAGACGTTGTAGTAAACTTGTAGTACTAGATGACATGTCTTCCTATTTTTCCATCAGTGTTCTCAGGTTTTAGCTTCCCAAATACTTGAGTATTAGTGGTAATCTGTAAACCTTGTTGCAGACATGAAAAAAAACTTTACTCAGCTGTTTTTACAGTATTTGTGTTTCCTCCTCTTACTCTGTCACTTCATCTTGGTTTTTCTGCTACTTATTCTCTAAAGTTTTCAATTGCATCTTTTCTGCTGCATGTATTACTGCTGTTTTTAGCCTGTTTAAATTTTAAGTGTTATTCTAAGTTTCTTACTGCACCCCCCCCCCCCACACTCCCCTAACTAAATATACTAACTCTGAGATCACACTACAGTGGGGAAAGGAGGAATGTTCACCATGGTGGCCAAGTGGGTAGCTACCTAGAGTTTTTCATCGGTGTTGCAAGTATTCATTTATGTGAACTTTCGGTGCTTTCATCTCAGTGTTTAGAAAGTGAGGTAAGTGGTATTTCGATCATTTATACAGACACACACACAGATATATATATATATAAATAAGCACAAACACAGACTACATATATTAGCTGTTGACAGCTTTTATATATGAACGCCAGCAAGTTGTAAACTTTGAGGTCAAACCTGTTAAGCTTTGAAATTATGAACAGCCCAGGATGAAAATTCTAAAAGGTGCAGGATTTCTCATTCAAATACCCATGGCATGCTGTCTTATCTACTTTGACTTTAGTGGCAGAGACTCCATAACTATGTTTATTCTGTGGCCATCTATAGTGTAATATGAAGAGGTTTCTTTTGCAGAGTTTTTCACAGATGTGGATGTGGTGGGGAAGGTGACTGGCAATGAAAGCTTAGAAAACAGTACATTAAGATACTGGGGAATCATTAAAGACATAAAAATGCATGTCAGTCTGGGAACTAAATCTTGGAAGTTATGGCACACATATTGTATGATAAATGTTGAGAGTTTAGTTTATACAATATTATTGAAGAGTGCAGTTTTACAATGACCTGAGAAATGGTTAAAATGGAATTTGATAAAGCAAGGAAGTGTCACCATTCTGGAGACTGGTAAGAGTCAGAACTTCATCTCTGTGTATTAAGATACAAACAGAAAACCAGATCCCGTAAGAAAAATGTGGTGAATAATTCTTTTGAATAAATGCCTTTGTACTCTATTTAAAAGGGATCAGAGTACAAAAAGCAGGGTTACAGCAGCTAGTAATAAAAAGTTCCTGGTTAAGATGATTTTACATGCCAATACCTTATGCTGTATTTTTATAAGGCGTTCACAGAGGATGCATAAATTATAGTGCTACCAATTGGCAATGATTCCCATAGTCACAGTATTTGGCAGCAGTAATCCATTTCAAGTTTCAGCGGCCATTAAAGTTCAGTCTGCAGCATTTTGGGATCAAACAAGAGAAGGTAAGCTACAGCTGTGTTAAGTAAACATTTTTTTTCTCTGCAGTCTTAATTTCTTATCAGATATTCATTTGGACTTCTACTTTACTGCTGTGCATTTTTGTTTCATAAACAGAAAGCTGATATGCTGTGTGTTAAGCTTTTATAGACATTAACTACATAGCTTTCGTTTCAGTTTAATTTACCAAGCCACGTTCCTTCAAATGAAGAATAAATGCACTGATGTGTACTTTTTCTGCAGGGTTTTGCTTTATAGTTAGCATTTCTGTAAGACATATTGGCATAATAAATAAATAAATAAATGCCTTTCTCCAAGCTTTCCTTATAGAGATCAGATATGTTTTCTATGCATCATACAGTGCACCAGGACGGGTCAAAGCAAATTTCTAGGACCGCCCACTGCACTACAGAGCTGCAGAGCTGCATACTGTTAGCAAGCCTTTTGGTTCCTACCCACCATGGTGTTGGAATACCAAGCAAGGCTCACAGAGCTAAAGCACTGCACATGCAGTTACGTAATGGGAAGGGACAAGCTGCTGTCATTATGTACAAGATTTGTAAAAACCTCTTCCAAGAGATTGCTTATGACTTGAATAGCGTCTACTTCCAAAATACCAAAATAATGTAGTTTTAAATTTAACAGCAAATAAACACAAAAAAGAGGACTCTTGTTCCACCAAAAGTAAATAAAAGTAACAGAACTTGAAATTCAGTACTACATTTTATCAAATTATGTGAATAAGAAGTAATTTATTTATGTATTCATTCATTTATTTCTTTGTAAGAAACATCTAGCTGAGTTTACATAGAGTTAAGGTATAACAGCTGGTCCCAGGATTTTTCCATGTAATAGCCTATAGTCACATACTACAGATACTGTATGGGAGATCACTGCAATACAGTTAGAGATACATTGTGACGTCAGTGTTTATTAATTAGTTGTAGTTTCTGACTAAAGGGAAAGTAACCATAGATGCTTGCTATCAGGTATGTCCTGAAAGGTACATATCATTTTGTGACTTAACATATACTACCATGTAACAGTTTGTATGCAGAAATATTCCAAATGGAAATCTGTGTTTTCATTTTGAAAGTCAGCATTTAAACAGCCTTATTAATAAATGCAGTATGATCATTCAGTATTACATTTCTTCTGTATCTGGTGCTGTCCATACATATTAGCTTGCCTTCCTACAGCATAGCTTATATTTTTGAGTTACTAGATTTCTAACCTACTTTATGCAGAATGAACTTGGAGATAGTTTCCTCTATGATGACTTCTAACAGGAAACTTGGCAGATGTGGTTTTACTTTGATTGATTTGCTCTGTAAAAGCCCAGAGCTAGGTAAGGCCATTCATTCATGTGCTTTTTTTCCTTCCCTATATTCTGGTCTTCATGACAATGGAGGTATGGACACTGTGCATTTCTCATTCTGAACCATATCCAACTACACTATCATCTGTCTTCCCATTACATTTCCCTGTTGCTGCTGCTGTTTTTGTTGCATGCCCGTGGACAGGGACAGCAATCATACTTTTTCACAATTAAGTGCAACAGAAATAAACTACTTCTAAGTGTTTGCATACCCCATTCACTTCTATGTGAGGACTGCAGCACCCCAGCCATGCAACGTTCCAAGTCATTCACTCCCTCCCATTCTTTCTGCAAAAGCACATCCACCACCTTTACCATCATCTCTTTCTGAGTACTGCAGCAGAACAGCTATGTACAATCCAACTTTTCTCAGCCTTGAATTCTACATAGCACCACCATCCTAATATGTCATTCTGATCTAAACAGTTGGACAGTCATGCAAAGAGTACCTCATCTCCCCTTTTTCTTTTACTATCTAGATACTCTGGAAATGTTTCTGTGGCTCATGCAGCATAACTGTAGACTACCCAGAATGTATTTATCATCTGGCAGTGACAGCTTTATGAATGATAAGCTGGCAAATCTGTAGAATATTCTGGAAAGGATGTAAGTACAAAGTGACAGGTCTTAACTTACATTGTACATAGTTATTTCTTTACTCAGGTATGCTCTGCAGACTGCCATCAACCCCTGAAAAAAGTACACTTTCTGCTACTATAGGAACATCTGTGGCAGCAGATGGAACATGCAAACACCCACCGGCTGCAGCCTCATGAGAAATATACCTTATGAAGTGCAGTCCATTATAAGCTACCTGTGTGACTCATTCACATCCTGTACCCAAAGTACCTGACTCCAGCCAAGCTTACAGCCCTATATTATATACCACATTGTATCCAGTCATCCATTACCATCTACTTCCAGTTAGAGACACTGTTAACCGAACACTCTGCCAGTGTCCTACTTTGCTTTTTTCTTTACTTATTTCTTCACCCTCAACAGTCCACGTCAGTTCCTCATCCTTGCTTACCATTAGCAGCAGAGTTGCTTTCTGTGAACTTGAGATGTCTTTTCAGTAGCTGACATGGTTCTGGGGTACATGTTATTCCAAGTATTTCAGTGAATGAGTATAATTTGTTTTAACATTTTTGTTACAAATGTTTAATATGCCACATATGCACTGCTCCCCATTACACGTTAGTAACTAAGTACTACATTTAGTACTGTGCACTTGTGATTTATGTTATATTAGAAAACTAGCACAGAATGTTTCACATGTGTGAACCATCTTGTTCTAGGTATTGCTAATGTGATTCAGACTTCTAGTGGAAGAAATTGAAATACCAGTCTGGAACAAGAATATATTTTACCCTGGAATGCTGTAGTTTTCCAGGTCTGAATGCCATGTTTGACAGTAAAGTATGTTTAGGTTAGATATATTACATTTGTTATAAAACATTACTGGTATGAACCATTAAATGATGTAACTGTTTTCTGAGGGTGCTTAGTGCATCAGGAAAACTTACAAAAGACATTTCTCTAATACTGCTCTGACACCAGTCTAATCCAAAGAAATGACAGGGGTCAACATTACGCACATCTGTTGAACTACAGCTCTGGTATTACGCAGTTCTGTTACAAAAGTAATTTATAGCACTAACCATGAAATCACCCTGTGTTGACTGACCAGCAACATTGCTGTGCATCACCGTAGTGTACTACTAAAGGAGTGTTTTGAAAAATAACTCTGAAAATGGCTCTTTGTCACAGCTCTGTGGGTGTTTAATCTTGTACATTTCCATTTGAAATGCTGTCTCTTTTAGGCACTTAGACAAAAAAGTTTAGAATGAGTCAGATAAATATATTTACTTAACAGCCAACTAATCATTCACAACAGAACCACAAAATGACAGAAGTCTAGCCTGGTTCCCTAGCTCTGAGGGACAGAGCCCTTACTGCATCCCTGGCAACTGGGTTTCATTTAGCAGTCTTGGCACTAGAGAAGCAAGGCAGGGAGGGAGAGGAGTGAAGGGGTGTGCCCAGTCTCCTCTCCTGCGGGGGTAGATGTGTAGTAGGTGCTGGGAAGCACATGGGAAACTGTGATTTCTCTGGTGTACACTGGGAATACAACTGCATGTGCTTAAGAGGAGGAGGTAGGGCTGTATATCCTTCTCTGGTTCTACAAGCTTGGTGTTTGCATGAAAGTACAGCTCTGTACACTTACCATAAATGTAGATGTTCGAGCGTATTTGTATTCACTGCTGCAGTCATCACATTTGGGTTATCCCTGCCAGGGTAGTCCTTGGCTGGCCTGAATACCAGAGGCTTAGTATTTCTGTGTCGGTTGATGTCGCTTCAGGACTGATGTCAAGTCGTCAGTAGTATAAAGTAAGGCAGCCGACACCATTACATCAGCTTTTCTTGCCCTAACCTGTCAGGAGCTAGGTTCTGGTGGAAGAACCCCAATAGTGGAAAATAAATACCAATATGTCCCTTGTAAGGAAAGAGGAGAAAGGGGGATGGAGGGAGGGAAACCAGGACTGCAACAGTAAATACACTTGAACATCTACATTTATGGTACATGTACACAACTGTACTATGTTCTTCATGTTTCACTGTTGCAGTCATCACATTTGGGTTGATTCCCAAAGCTGAGGAATGGGTGGAGGCAGTCAAGGAAACTAGGGGCTGGCTAGGATGCCCTGCAAGACTGCAGAGGCAAACCCTGCCCTGGATTTGGAGAAGAGAGGCAGCTGGTAATGTTTGGTAAAAGCATGAACAGATATCCAGGTGGCAGCCTCCAGGACGTGTCTGGTGGGGACTCCACTGAGGAAAGTTGCAGAGGTGGAGGCTGTTCTGATGGAGTGAGTCCTGACCCCATTGGGGGGAGGCTTTCCATGTTGTCTGTAGCAGAGATGGATGCAGTATGCTATCCATTTGGAAATGGTTTATTTGGAGATAGCTTTGCCTTCTGCCCCTGTAGCAAACCTAGCCAGCAATTGATCAGACTTTCTGAAGGATTTAGCCCTGTCTGAGCTGTCTGAGCACATCTAGAGAGTGCAGAATCCTTTCCCTTTTCTTCTGGGGATTAGTAAAAAAGGTGGGCAAATGAATGGATTGGTTGAGAGCCACACTGGACACCACCTTGGGCATGAAGGATGGGTTAGTTCTGAGGGATACCCTGTCAGCATGGAAGACGATGAAGGGTTCCACAGCCATGACCACTTGCAGCTTGGAGACTTTTCTGGCTGAAGTGATGGCCAGAAGGAAAGCTGTCTTCCAGGAGAGAACTTTTATCTCTGCAGAAGTAGCTGGTTTGAAAGGGGGCAGGGTGAGCTTTTCCAACACAAAGTTAAGATCCCAAGCTTGGGTTGGTGCTCTTCTGGGTGGCCTCAAGTTGCTAGCCCCTCTTAGGATCTGTTTGATCAAAGGGTGTGAGAAAAGGGGATGCTCAGTGGGGAAATGAGCAGAGATAGCAGATACATGAATTTTTATAGAGGAGAAAGAGAGGTCACTGTGTAGTAGGTCAGCTAAGTAATCCAGGATGGGGGGGGGCTCTGCCGTATTGGCTACCTTAGCCTGGATCCAGGTGCAGAATCTTTTCCATTTGTCAGCATAAGACTTTCTAGAGCTAGGGTGTGTGGTCTCACGTATAACATCTAGAACCTGTTTACTGAGGTTGGCAGATTGATCCGGGGTTAGGGAATAAGCCAAGCTGCCAAATTGAGTGTCTGCAATTGGGGATGCATGAATTCCCCTTCACTCTGGGTCAGGAGGTTTGGAATCTGAGGAAGATGCCATGGTGACAGTGGGGACAGGCTGCACAGCAAGGGGTACCAGTGCTGGTGAGGCCAGTCTGGAGGTATAAAAATTGTCCTTGGTTTTTCCTCCTTTATTTTGAGCAGTACCCTGGGGGATGAGAGGTAGTGGAGGAAAGGCATAGACTGATAGATTGACCCAGGGAAAGGACAGGGCATCCACTTTCCAAGCCATGCAGTGATGCTCCCTGGTGCAGAATTTGCTGAGCTGATGGTTGGTGTGGGAGGCAAAAAAGGTCGACATTCTGGGTACCCCATTTCTGAGTTGTTAGGGTGAAGGTTCTTCTGCTGAGTTGCCACTTGTGTGGGTCCAGAAGATTTCTACTTAATAGGTCTGCCAGAGAGTTGAGAGAACCTGGTAGGAATTGTGCTAACAGGTGCAATTGCATAGCAGAGGATGTGTGCCAAAGGGTCATGGCCAGCCTGCATAGAGGGTAGGAGTGAGTCCCTCCCTGCTTGTTGATATACCACATCACAGTGGTGTTGTCTGTTTTGATCAGGAGAGCCCCTAGGGAGAGAAGGGGCTTGAAAGCTATCAAGGCATGCTGGGCAGCCATCATCTCTTTTTGTTTGATATGCAGAGGGATTTGCTGCAGGCTCCATTGGTGCTGTATGCACCTGCCATCCAGGTGTGTACCCCAAGCATAGTCTGATGCATCTGTGTTGAGGGTCTGGGCAGCAGGGGATGGTGAGAAAGGCAGTCCCTTGTTGTGGGAGCGTGCTGTTGCCCACCAAAGAAAATCTATTCTGAGGCAAGGAATTATAGGTATAAGAGTCTCCAGGTCTTGAGAGTGCTGACACCAAAGGCTTTTTAGGTACCATTGAAGTTTCCCCATATGCAGTATGGCATACCGAATGAGTAGTATGCAAGATGCCGTGAACCCCAAACCTTGCAGGATCTTCCTTGCAGATAATGGGTCTGGTGGCTAGTTGAGAGAAGTAGGCTGTCAGGAAAATTTGTTTTTCTGGTGTAAGGAATGCCATCTGGGATGCTTTGTCCAGGCTTGCTCCCAGGAAAATAATCCTTTTGGTGGGCACCTGCTTGGATTTCTTTTCATTGATTGTGTACCCTAGGGAGGTTAGTAGTGTCTTTACAAAGGCCAGGTGCTTGAGCAGCTTTTCCTGGCTGTCTGCCTAAATAAGGCAGTCATCTAAGTATGGGTAAATCTGGATATTTCTTTGTCTGCAAAATGCAATGGCCGGAGCCAGACATTTTGTGAAAACTCTGGAAGCAGTAGATAAGCCAAAGGGAAGTGCAGAAAACTGAAAGTGTTGAGAACCTGCCCTGAAACAGAGATATTTCCTGCATGATTCCCTGATAAGAATGTGGAGGTAGGCCTCTTTTAGATCTAGGGTGGCTAGCCAAGCTTCCTTGGAGAGCATGGGTAGCAGCTGCTGGAGGGTGAGCATTTTTAATTTTGGGATCACCAGGAAGGTGTTTAGAATGGATAGATTGAGGATGGGGCGTCAGGTGCCCTCTTTTATGGGCACCAGAAAAAATCTGGAGTAGAAACCTTGGCCTATATGTTCTGCAGGAATGTGCTCTACTGCCTTCATAGAAAGCAGGGAAAGGATTGGCATTTGAGCCAATGCCCACTGGTTTGGAGGTAGATCTGAGAATCCTTTTGGGGTTGGAAGGGTGTGGAAGGAAAATTTGTATCCCTGAGTCACTATGTTGAGAACCCAGTGGTTGTTGGTAATGGTGGCCCAGGTGCTTGCGTGAAAGGAGAGTTTTCCTCCTAAAGGTAAGTGAAGGTGGGCAGATGGAGGGGGTGGGGGAGGTGAGTCATTGTGAGTTCTTACCATAAGGGGGTGGCTTAGAACTACCTGGTTTTGAAGTGGAGGTAGTTCACTGCTTAGATCTTATGCATTCCCTGTGGCTGCTGTCTGGGGGGTCTGGTTCCCCAGGGCCTGGGCTGGACTGGCTTAGTGGGAGCAGGAAAGGACCAGTGTTTGGTGGGACAATGCCTGCTGAACCTGAGTGACTGGACCTGTAAGAAATCCTTAACTGTCTGCATAGACTTTGCTTTTTCTTCCATCTTTTTTAAGACCTCTTCTGCCTTAGTGCCAAATAAGTTGTGTCTGTGCAAGAGGGCATCCAACAATTTAGATTTGACATGGTCTGGCAGGGGCTGTTCCTTAAGCCATGCATACCTTCTAATGATATATCCAGTGACTGCTGCCCTATAAGAAACTTCTAGGGTGTCAAAACCACAGTGCAAGGTGTGTTTAGTTACTTGACTTGCAGAATGCATTAACTCTTTAGATTCTGCATAAGCAGGAAATGAACACATTTTTTGTTTGAGGAGTTCCAGGGTATGTTGCTGAAATTTTAGTATATGGAACTGACAGTTTAGTGCCCTGATAGCAACATTAGCTGAAGTGTACACTTTTTTACCACATCTGTCTAGTGCTTGGGAATCCCTATCTAAGGGGGTGGGATTCTTAGCAGAAGTTGCTTTAATTCCTTTAGGCCCTTGAGAAATTACCTCAGGGTCAGCAGTAGGATTTTTAAAATAAATTTGTGTGAGTCAGGGACTCTATAGTACCTATATAGAAACAACAAAGACTATCAGTGAGTCCCAGCTCTACCTTCCAATAAAAATTTATTTCGTTGAACAGTTCTTTCTCTAGCGCCTCGGCCAACAGCCTTTACAGAGTAAAACAGTAAAACTCATAAAACACTTGCAATATATACAAAAAAACAAGTAATTAATCAATTATATAATTAAACTATCAAGTCACATATATTAGATATATTTAAAGTCATAGTCTTAAACAAGACATTGCCAGTTACATTCTCTGTTCATTCCATATGGATGTAAAGTCCCAAATTTCATAATCAGAATGCATTCCTTTTGTCTTAACATATTTTTTTGCCTATCAACATCATTATAATATAATGGAACATGTTCCAAAACAGACACTTTTATATTCTCAATATTTCCATGATGTACAGAATTAAAATGTTCAGCAATAGGACTAGTAGTTTTATTATTTTTAACATCTCTAATATGTTCTTTTATCCTATCTGCTAACATTCTTTTGTTTCTCCAATATAATATTTATTACAATCACAAAATATAACATAAACAACACCTTTGCTTATACATGTATATTTAGCTTTTGTAACAAAAGTTTTACCATTTATTTTATTCACTTCATTTACAACATGTTTGCATATGGCACACTTTCCACAAGGGAATGTTCCCAGATTCTGCACAACATTTAATCCATTAATACAGGGCTTTTATAAATACTGCGTATCAAAAAGTCCTGTATACTTTTCCCCTTTCTATATGATGTCATTAGTTTTATATTTTTTAATGATGCTACATCTTTTTTAATAAAGTTCCAATATTCCATAATCATTTTATTACCAATTATAGAGAAGTTAGTGTACTTTGTAACAAAAACATTCTCTCCTGGTCAGTCACATATTTATTACTACCTTCATAGTTATTTTGTCTAATAGTGCCTTTACTCTGTTTAAAGGCTCTATATAAACTATTTTCTACATTATCTGGGTTATACCCTCTAATTTTAAATATCTCGGCCACTTTGTAGGCCTCCTATAAGCCATATCAATATCAGAGTTAAGTCTTTTATTCTCAAAAATTCCCCATAGGGATAGCTGACAATGTATGGGGATGGCAACTATCTCCCCACATTTTCCAGCTTATTTCATCAAATTTTCTATGAATGCTGGTATGTATGGGAAAGCCATTATTGCCCTTAAGCGAGATATCCAAAAATTAACCTGATTTCCTGCTGTACATCACTAAATTTTATGCCAAATCTGTTGTTATTTAATTCATCAATGAAATTATCTGATGTATCCTGGTCACCATGACAGATGAAAATTAAGTCATCAATAAATCTGTAATATCTTAGAACATTATTTTGAAAGAAAGGCAACCTATAAAGATGTTCATTTTCAAATAGCCCCATAAACAGGTTAGCATAGGCTGGCGCAAACGCTGCCCCCATAGCAGTACCTGTAACTTGTCTATAAACAGTGCCATTAAATTCAAAAAAATTATTTTTTAAGCAGAATTCCACCAATTCCAAAATATAATATGTTTTAGGGCTATCATTCAAAAAGAATTTTATGGCTTCCAAGCCCAAAGTATGTGAAATGTTGGTGTAGAGACTCTCTACATCCACCGTAATAAAGTACATGTTTTCACCCCAGTGTATATCCTTTATTTTCCCTAGAAAATCATATGAGTCCTGTATATAGGAAGGTAATAACAGAACTTTTTTTATCAGTATTTCATGTAACATGATGCAAAGATTATAAGTAAAGTATCCAAAAGCTGACACAATAGGCCGACCAGGTGGTCGGTTCAGATCTTTATGAATTTTGGGTAGGCAAAAGAATTTTGCAATTTTTCTGTTCTTCACATTTATTTTTCTATTTATATCCATTTGACTCAGATAGTGTAATCTCACATCTTTCTGTAATAATATTTCAAAATCCTTTTCTGCCTTGCGTAACTGACTAATGTTAGTTTTGCAATATGTATTGTTGTTATCTAAATGTTGCATGCACATACCATAATAATCATGAGAATCTAATATAACAAGTTTTCCCCCTTTATCTGCTTGTTTAAAAACTATATTACAGTTTTTACTCAGTTGTTGCAATTTTTCCCATTCCAATTTTGTTAAATTATAAGTATGCTTTTTATTCATAAAATCCTCTATTTCCTTTTCCAGCATTGTATTCAGTAGTGATTCAAATCGTACTATATTAGAATTTCTACATGGAGGTAAAAAATAGTTGTTATCTTTAAGCATATGTGTACTTAATAAGTCATAAGCATTATTTTCCTCTTCACTACCCGATGCACATGAATAAAAGCTTTCTTCACTTTCCATTTCACTATCTAGTGAAAATAAAGCATCACAGTTAACATCTGACTCAGTCGTTTTATTTAATCTAAAGAAATGTTCCTTTAAATGCATTTTTCGCATAATTGAAACAACTCAGTTTTAACCTCATACTTTTGGGTAAACATGTGGGTACAAATTTTAAACCCTTCTCTAAAACAGAAAGTTCTATCTTATCTAGTTTGTAACTTCGACAAGTTAACAACATAATTACTATGCAAGTTATGTCCATCTACCTTTCTTATGTTGTCCATCGCCCGAGTCTCTCTGGCGTTCTGTATTATTCCAACCCCTTTTCTTAGTATTGGTATGATATCCATTTGGTTCTGAATAGGTTTTGTGGAGTGCTTCTGGGTTTGCTGCAACTGGTAGTCTAGGAAAGATTTCTCTGTCATCTTCTTCCCACGAAGACGCTCCACTCTCGCCAGACAGGAAGTTCTTACTAGCATATTTTTCTGAAACCGGATTTCCTTTTTGAAAAGAGACACTCTTTCTCCTGTTTCTTTGAAAGCTTGGAAACACGAACGCCCTCTTGTGTTCATAATCTCGAATGTCTCTGGTTAATTTAGATTTTTTTCTTTCTACTAGATCTTTTTCATAGCTGCTTAATTTGGTATTAATACCTGAAAGAAAATTCTCCAATGTAGAATTCGATGTGATGTTCACCAGCTGTTCACAAACTTGTTTAGTTTCCACTACAAGTTTGTCTTTTTTCATATTGTCTCTTTCAATTAAAATTGACACCCATTCTAAACTACACCGATGTGCAGCTGCTATCCATCGTTCATGAAATTTAACTTCTACTTCATTAGTAAGGTCAAATGGTGTTGATGGATTCTTAATAGACCTTAACCCCCTAGGTGTTATATCCAGTTCAATATATCTTTCAAGACTACCAATATTGTAGAAAGTAGATGTTTCTTTAAAAATCAATCTTTCAAGTTTAGAACACAAGTCCTGTACATCTGGATTGTCAGAAATAATATTCTTTTTGCCTACCATAGCAAAAGGATTTGTAGTCGTTCTCTTCCTGGAATTTTCCCATTTCTTTATAATACCAAAGCCTGAATCTCCTGTGGCTTCTGGTGCTGCATTCTTTATAATTGATGTACCAATGTCATTAGGCAAATTACTGGAACGGTTGCTGTTTTCTCCATTCCGATTAAACATCTCCATACCAGTCTCTCTAAATATTCTAGGAAAGGAGCACATGGACTCACTTGTCATATTCAAACAACAGCAGACAAGATGTATATATATAGAAACAACAAAGACTATCAGTGAGTCCCAGCTCTACCTTCCAATAAAAATTTATTTCGTTGAACAGTTCTTTCTCTAGCGCCTCGGCCAACAGCCTTTACAGAGTAAAACAGTAAAACTCATAAAACACTTGCAATATATACAAAAAAACAAGTAATTAATCAATTATATAATTAAACTATCAAGTCACATATATTAGATATATTTAAAGTCATAGTCTTAAACAAGACATTGCCAGTTACATGCTCTGTTCATTCCATATGGATGTAAAGTCCCAAATTTCATAATCAGAATGCATTCCTTTTGTCTTAACATATTTTTTTGCCTATCAACATCATTATAATATAATGGAACATGTTCCAAAACAGACACTTTTATATTCTCAATATTTCCATGATGTACAGAATTAAAATGTTCAGCAATAGGACTAGTAGTTTTATTATTTTTAACATCTCTAATATGTTCTTTTATCCTATCTGCTAACATTCTTTTTGTTTCTCCAATATAATATTTATTACAATCACAAAATATAACATAAACAACACCTTTGCTTATACATGTATATTTAGCTTTTGTAACAAAAGTTTTACCATTTATTTTATTCACTTCATTTACAACATGTTTGCATATGGCACACTTTCCACAAGGGAATGTTCCCAGATTCTGCACAACATTTAATCCATTAATACAGGGCTTTTTATAAATACTGCGTATCAAAAAGTCCTGTATACTTTTCCCCTTTCTATATGATGTCATTAGTTTTATATTTTTTAATGATGCTACATCTTTTTTAATAAAGTTCCAATATTCCATAATCATTTTATTACCAATTATAGAGAAGTTAGTGTACTTTGTAACAAAAAACATTCTCTCCTGGTCAGTCACATATTTATTACTACCTTCATAGTTATTTTGTCTAATAGTGCCTTTACCTGGATATTTCTTTGTCTGCAAAATGCAATGGCCGGAGCCAGACATTTTGTGAAAACTCTGGAAGCAGTAGATAAGCCAAAGGGAAGTGCAGAAAACTGAAAGTGTTGAGAACCTGCCCTGAAACAGAGATATTTCCTGCATGATTCCCTGATAAGAATGTGGAGGTAGGCCTCTTTTAGATCTAGGGTGGCTAGCCAAGCTTCCTTGGAGAGCATGGGTAGCAGCTGCTGGAGGGTGAGCATTTTTAATTTTGGGATCACCAGGAAGGTGTTTAGAATGGATAGATTGAGGATGGGGCGTCAGGTGCCCTCTTTTATGGGCACCAGAAAAATCTGGAGTAGAAACCTTGGCCTATATGTTCTGCAGGAATGTGCTCTACTGCCTTCATAGAAAGCAGGGAAAGGATTGGCATTTGAGCCCAATGCCCACTGGTTTGGAGGTAGATCTGAGAATCCTTTTGGGGTTGGAAGGGTGTGGAAGGAAAATTTGTATCCCTGAGTCACTATGTTGAGAACCCAGTGGTTGTTGGTAATGGTGGCCCAGGTGCTTGCGTGAAAGGAGAGTTTTCCTCCTAAAGGTAAGTGAAGGTGGGCAGATGGAGGGGGTGGGGGAGGTGAGTCATTGTGAGTTCTTACCATAAGGGGGTGGCTTAGAACTACCTGGTTTTGAAGTGGAGGTAGTTCACTGCTTAGATCTTATGCATTCCCTTTGGCTGCTGTCTGGGGGGTCTGGTTCCCCAGGGCCTGGGCTGGACTGGCTTAGTGGGAGCAGGAAAGGACCAGTGTTTGGTGGGACAATGCCTGCTGAACCTGAGTGACTGGACCTGTAAGAAATCCTTAACTGTCTGCATAGACTTTGCTTTTTCTTCCATCTTTTTTAAGACCTCTTCTGCCTTAGTGCCAAATAAGTTGTGTCTGTGCAAGAGGGCATCCAACAATTTAGATTTGACATGGTCTGGCAGGGGCTGTTCCTTAAGCCATGCATACCTTCTAATGATATATCCAGTGACTGCTGCCCTATAAGAAACTTCTAGGGTGTCAAAACCACAGTGCAAGGTGTGTTTAGTTACTTGACTTGCAGAATGCATTAACTCTTTAGATTCTGCATAAGCAGGAAATGAATACATTTTTTGTTTGAGGAGTTCCAGGGTATGTTGCTGAAATTTTAGTATATGGAACTGACAGTTTAGTGCCCTGATAGCAACATTAGCTGAAGTGTACACTTTTTTACCACATCTGTCTAGTGCTTGGGAATCCCTATCTAAGGGGGTGGGATTCTTAGCAGAAGTTGCTTTAATTCCTTTAGGCCCTTGAGAAATTACCTCAGGGTCAGCAGTAGGATTTTTAAAATAAATTTGTGTGAGTCAGGGACTCTATAGTACCTGTCTGGTTTTCTGGTTGCAGGAGGGAGGGTGTCAGGAGTCAAGCTGGATTCCAGGAAAACATCCTCCACAACATCCAGGACTGGGGGGATCGCCAAGGGTCTGTGCTGTGGAAGATCTAAAAATTCCCTGAGTCTCTTTTTAGACTGAGGGTAGTCTTGACTCTCCCATTGGAAATGCTCCCTTAAGGTATGAAGGGTTTCCCCAAAGGAAAATTCCTCTGGGGGAGAGGCTGAAGGGATGGAATCCTCTGCATCAGAATTCTCATAAGTAGAGAGGGGTTGCATGTCTTCATATTCAGATCCATCAGAGTTATCTGACTCTTGTTCAGACAAAACTACAGGGGACAGATCTCTTTTACTTTTGGAGGGGGTAGCTTGGCTTCCCCTGATCAGCATTATAAGGTATTCCACCATTTTAAGCATTTGAGACTGAGGCAAGGAAGCAGGTGCCTGAGATTGGGTCGTCAGTTTCTTGGGTGTGGTTCATACCCTGGACCTAAGAAACTCAGTTGTTTTCAAAAGAATGGTAGTCATGAAAGAAGACGTCTGTTTGTGTCAAGAATTGGTAGTACGAAGGACTTCCTCGGAAGCTGGTGCCTGCTCAGTGGCTCCGGACCCATCCAAGGTAGAGACGACTGCAGGATCCTTAGTCAGAGAAGAGTTTTGCGGCATACCAGACTCAGAAAGGGTCTCGATAGTGGCCTGCACATCCACAGAAGCGGGCATCAGGGGCTGTGAAAACACCTCACTGAATACCGGAGGACTGACGACTAGCTTAATGGAAGCATCGTTGGTAGGTTTGGACCTGTGCGGTTTGTCTCTGTCTTTATCTTTACATTTTTTCAGAAGATCTGCTGTCAGATGACTTACCGAAGCCATATCGGAATTCGAGGACTGTAAGAGAAAATATCTAACTATAATAAGAGCCCAACGACGGATAGTTCTGGCAAAGCACAAAAGCGACAACGGGGGACGTTGTGGTCTAGGCCTAAACAAGTGATGCAGTAAGAATGAACGTCTCGATGTGATATTTTTTTTCCACAGGCGAGACAATTATTAATGTTTTCTGACATCGATTAGTGCAAGAAAAAAGGATCCCCAACGGGGTACTTCGTTTTAGAAGACTTCAACTTCAATTCGGTAGACGAAACTCAGGTAGCAGCTGACCATCACTCGTGAGAACTACTTCTGCTTCAGGCTTTACGGCAAGAAAGACTGATGTAACAGCGTCGGCTGCCTTACTTTAAACTACTGATGACCTCACGTCAGTCCTGAAGCGACAACAACCCATGCAGAAATATTAAGCCTGTGGTATTCGGGCTGGCCGAGGGCTACCCTGACAGGGATAACCCAAATGTGATGACTGCAACAGTGAAACACGAAGAACATCTGTAGAGTTCAAAAAAAAAAAAAGAAAAACCTAGAACCATCCCAACAGCTGTTTAAATGATGGCACCTCTTGTCTGACCCTTGCCTCATTGATGGAGAATTACTGGGTTGACTAGCCTGAATGGGGCTGTTGTTTGACAGGGGGGCAAAGACTGATGAAAATGTTCAAATGTCTGTAGTGTTTTAGACTTAAACTTTTACTTTATTATCTGAGAGAGTCTGAGGGAAACCCCATGAACTATAGCACTGCAAGTCCCTTTCAGGAAGTGGCTTTTGCACAGTAAATCACACTGCTACCCTTCAACTCAGCACGGGTCTGTATTAGAACATCGACGTTTTACAACTTCGAATGTTTTAATATCGACCCCTATTCAGAGAACGCCGAAAATAGCGAAGCTGTGGAACACCAAATTTCTTCCTAGGGAAGGAATTCGGTTGGCCGTTCCTGTGGCTTCGCTATGTTCAGCACTGTGGTGGAAAGTTACGGGTCGGGATCAGGTAAGTGTGCGGTTGTGTGGACGTGAGGGTTAGGGTGTGGGGTAGGTGAGTTAGGGTTAGGGCACATATCAGGTAATTGTGCGATTGTGTGGACGTGAGGGTTAGGGTGGGGTAGGTGAGTTAGGGTTAGGACACAGTGAGGTGAGTGTGCAATAGTGACGGACCTTAGGGTTAGGGTTTGTATAGAGTTTAGATGTAGGATTTTAGGTGTATGTGGGTGGATTGCTGTTTGTTTGGTGTGATTGTGTTGTGTGTATGTGTGTCGGAACAGCAAATTTTTTCCCAGGGAAAAAATTCGCTGTTCTGCATGTTCGATATTGTCAGCGTAAGCTGAATAGGGGTCGATATTAGAACATTTGACGTTTTTAAAAGTCGTTCTAATATAGACCCCCTCTGCAATGTCATGCTTACTTAACGTGTACCTCAAACAGCTGTTTTAACATCTTAAGATGAAACTCTCTAACACTGACATTCTTTCACATTACCTTATTCATAATTTGTAAGTAACTGCATAATTTGATATAAAAAATGCATTTTGGTATGTTCCTTCTACTGACTGTAACCCATTGCATTGTTTAAATATTGTGTCCACATGTTAACTTTAATTCCAGGCCACAAAGCAGTTAAAAAGAAAAATATTACTTTGTTCCAAAATGCACACAGATAATTATTAATTAAATTTCTGTGCTGAAGAATGTTAATACCTTATAACCATCACTGTCTTTTGCCACTTTTTTCTGTTATCTGCATTTTTCTACCATTTGTAGATCTTTGTAGATGTAAAAAACTATCTCAATTAACTCTATATGCAAGTTAGCAAAAATGTTCCAGACTCTGTAGTTTTATTTGATTATTCTTGTCATCAAAAATGTTGAAATTAAACATTTATATAAATGCATAAATGAAATAAAGTCCAAGGCCCAAAGAGCTACTTTTGAAGCACCTCCTGGAAAAATATTCACAATTGCTGGTAACCTAGGCATTGTTTTCATATTCATTTAACAAAACACAGTTAAGACTGGGCAGTGGGATAAGTAATGCTTGTACCCACTGTTACAGACAGCAACAATAGTATTGTTTTTTCCTCTGTTTATTTTAAAACCACTCACTAAGCACAAGGTTCACCTGCATCCAAACTCAAGTCCCTCCTGGATCTTTAGCCTTGTTTGACATATTTTTGCAATTAACTAGAATTTGCCCAATTCACCTCTGTTTTTTTTTTCAATTTTATACTTGTTATTCTGGTAGTTTTTCAAATGTATCTGTTCTGCTATTATATTTCCTCTTTGTTATGCCAGATGTCTGGTTGTCTAGTTCTGAGTCATAAACATTATCTGTTTACTTTCAATATTATTATCTGAACTGTTTGCAGGCATTATGTTAATAAATTGCAAGTACAGCAATTATCTGTTAGTTAGCTCTCACCCCTGTAGCTGGTTCAATCTAGAAAGTTTATTTATGAACAGTTCCATAAGAATGTCAGCTGCATAGTACTTCAGGGGCTGAAATCTTTCCATACTTAACTCCTTGCGGAGATGTTATACCTTTTTAAGATTTATCTTTTTGGTACATCAGATAACAATAGTGTTAAGGAAATTGATAAGAGGGAGATTTAGGATCTTTGTTTGGAAGTGTTTACATATATATTTCTATACCCCAAGTAGACTCCAAATAATTTTTCCTCAAGTAGACAGCAAATGTTGGAGGTGTGATGGGGACGAAAGAAGTAATTGAGAACATACTTTCTGGGAGTGTAATGAGCTGGCAGATTTTAAATATTCCCTGCAGATTACTCTGTCAGAGATACTGGGTGGGCTAACTAAGGAAATTATTTTTCTGAGCTATGATACATAATTGAAATTGCCTAGACATAGAAAGGTCTTGAACCTAATTATGGTGGCTGCCAAAAAAAGCAATTACTAGAAAATGGAAATCAAAGTCTAAACAAACCATAGTAGAAGTAGTGAATACAGTAACAGAGATAAAACAACTGGAACTGGGAACTTTAGAAAAGGGTAGGAGAAAATTACATAGAAAAAAATGGAAATTGTGGGAACAATACATGCAGAGGAAGAATGAGGTTTAAAAGAAGGCAGGATTCGAATGAGCTATGTAACGTTTGACTGACAATGACTCCATAGATTTTAAGTGATATATAATGTTTGTAACTAAAATTATGGCTCGTGATGTATGGTTGGTTTTCCTTTATATAAATGTATGATTGCCTATGTCATACATGATAATTTAATAAAGATGTTTCTTGTTTAAAAAAAAGGAGATTGATAAGAGCATATGTAGGCAGCCCAGAAGCCAGCTCAGAGGAACCACCATTTTGAGTAGACAGGCAAGAAAACAAAATTTAGAAAAAACAGGCAGTAGCTAAAGAATCTTATACATTTACAGAGACACACACACACGCGCGCATGCACGCACGCACGCACGCACACACACACACACACACACACACACACACAGTGTGTGTGTGCGTGTGTGTGTGTGTGTGTGTGTGTGTGTGTGTGTGTGTGTGTGTGTGTGTGTGTGTGTGTGTGTGTGTGTGTGTGTGTGTGTGTGTGTATTAACCTAACTACCAAAAACTGCAGCACAGTTTTTCTCATTTGGTAAGATATAATTCAGGGATCTCAAATTTACAGCCCTCAGGCCTGAAGCAGTCCTTAAACCAGCATAATTCTGGGTGATGGAATCTATTGCACTATATTCCAATCTGGCTTAAATACCACTCTTTTTTCTTAGGGATTGTAATCTCCAGCTGAGTGTAAGAGTCTTCATACAGCCCTTATGGTCATTTCAGACTAAGGCCCTTGTTATAATCATTTTCTCAGAATTGAACATGAGAGTATGGATAAAACTGATTGTATTGGGTCTGTATTATTTCATTGAAACTCCCAATTCCACAAATACTTATTAATCGATCCTTATTCAGCAAACAATCCTTTTATCAAATGCACAAATCAGTGAATATTTTCCCAGGTAATTAATTTAGTAAGCCAACACACCAAGCAATGCACACCGCAATATAACAAACTCACCAAAGTGTGGGGGGGGGGCAATGCCCCTCCACACAGTCCAGCTCTCCTACACCCCCCTACTTATATATACCAACTCTGAGATCGTACTACAGTGAGGAAAAGGGAAAATTTCCATATGTTGGCCAGCTAACTCAGTACCCTGGGGAAAAAAGTTCAGTGATCTGAACATTTGATAAAAGGATGTTCGCTGCATAGGGGTCGATGAATACATATTTGTGGAAGTGGACTTTTGATCAACTATTATAGACCTGATTTTATCCAAATAGTGATAAATCCACTGATATATGGAGGTACTGCTAACTCAGCTGGCTGACCTTCCATCATAGCTTCTTTGAATGTTTGAATCTCTCTGTTTTCTAGAGTACACTTTCTAAGCAACTTTACATGTACCTTTGGTAGCTTTGTAATATTCTACAAGACTTCTAAATCTTCCTGCAAATGATCCTCTTTTGAATCTTAAGATTAGTTACATTTTTTGGATCTGCAATATGCAATTACCATCTTTTTCAGAGAGAGAATTGGATAGAAGGAAAACTGTCTTCATATGACAATATGCTAAATAATAGTCTACAGGTTATGCTGGGGAAGTAACAGCATTACATATATATATATAAGTGGCAGTAGGATATGCCAGATGGTAACAGTTCAGATGAAGGATAATGACCAGACATTCAATTCTGAATGAAGTCTGCAAGCTTCATAAGTTCCAGTTTATAAAGAAAACTGTACATCAAAGAAGACTCCTTTTCAGACCTATATTGAAGGTAATCATGATGGATGCTTTTGTCAGTTGCACGATTACTTGTAATTGATGAAGGCACTCATCCCCTTCTTTTGTTGTACTTTCCCTTCTAGGCCCCACCCCAATATACCCTCACTGTTCCAAATCAAATTCCAATCATAGGCTCATAGGTTGGTACTAGGCCATCAGCCCTAGGGCCTATACAAGCCTAGCCATAACAATTCCCTGGATATTTCTTCCCACAATATTTACTCCTCTGTACCTCTGTCTAACAGGGCAACTGATGTGATTCCGGGGTGAATTTCCTATCTCCCATCCAATCGTTAAGTATCCTTTTGAAGAGGGCCAAGGAGGCGCTCTGCTTGACATGTATGGGCAGTCTATTCCAGAGTATGGGGAGTCTCTGGGTCAGGAATCTATCCCTCCAGCATGTTTTGTTCATTGTGATTACATAATTAATATTCCCTGCTGAAAGCTGATTATTTCTCTCAAAATTTTCTTAAGCTCCACTGTAGCAGTTTCACATGGAATACAAATACATGCCAGTGTAATCCTCCTCCCTTGCCAGTAGCCCCATACTACTAAAAATTTACCATTACTATCTTTTTTCCCTCTTTTATCACTGTTGGAGCTCCTCTACCAATTAATACAGGCACTCTCCTTTCCTTTGTCCCAGATATTCTACTGAATAACCGTCTTGAAATCCTTTCTTTCTCCAATTCACACGGTCAATTCTTTCCAAACATGTCTCCAGTAGCATAGCTATTTGCACTCTGCATTATTTAATATAGTTCACTACTTTTTTGTATATACCTGTGAGATTATTCTCATTCAAAGATAATATGGAAAGTGATGCCATGATAAGAAATTATTTTTCCCACCTTTTATATATAACAACTTTATTTAAATGTCTTGTTTCAGCTTTTGTGTTACATATATACTCTAATGTTTGGCAGGTTGATCTTTTATACTTTTATTTCTTGACATATCCATTTGAATCTATGCCATACTTTACAAGACTTTTTGTTTTAATGAAACCCACAATCACACACGCACGCACACACATATACACACACACACACACACACACACTCACAAAACCTATTAACTTAAGGCAAACACATCTTCAAATAATGAAGTTTAACCCTCCCAATGGGAACAATCATCCCAGATTGACAGCTACACTCACAGGCTTTACTTAACCTATAATTAAGGCTACTCATGTTTAGACACACGGTACACCCTGTGCTTTTAATTATACTAAGTGCTGTCTGTATTTGTCTTATCTTTATTCCTCTGCCAGATGTAGAAAACAACTTCAATTCTTTCAAAAAACATTATCTGCCACTGAAAGAAAAACATTTTCTGTTTTATTGCCATTATCAGCTTGCCTCCATAGAGATATGTGAACTAGATCCACAGTTGTCTTCAGCTACAAGCTTCTCATGTTGCACTGTAAACATTTGCTAAAGAAAAACATTTTATTACATTCAATGTTTTGTTTTTTACTTGCTTCCACTTAAAACTTGTTCTTGGATCAAGCCAAGGGCCTTAATCCAGTCATTCCACCATGCAAAAGTAAGAACATGGATATCAGTTTTACTTATATCATGCTGTTTTGTTCAAGATCTCATGTCATTTTACATTAAAGTGCCTACACTTCTTAAAACTGAAAAAGAACAAAAAGAGGAAGGGAAAAGGCACCTGTTTACTTTAATATCCCTATTATACACAAAAATAACTGAAAAAGTTTTAAAATACTGTTAAGAACAAAATGATTTTACTTACAATTACCTCTTTCATTCCACTCCTCCTTTAATGTTCTTCCAAATACTAATGACATGAAGTAGGGCATATGCTTTGGAGTCCCCTACAAGTTTAGCAGTCAAAAAGTACAATATTTCCAGGTTTCCCTGTTCTGCCATATTTCACAAACATGATTAATGCTTTGTAATCCCACATTTGTTCATTGATTTCAGAGTTACTATTTTTTGTGTTGATCTCCACCTCCCAGCTCCAGTCACTGTTTTTTTTCCAATGTACTCCTGGTTCTTCTAGTCAACTTCTATGCTTTTTTCTGTCTCAGGTATTTTCCTATGGATTATTGGAAAAGGTTTCACTGACATAATCTCTCTATGAGCTTTACTAAGAGCTTTACTAAGCAGAATCCCCTTCTGTTTGATAGCTCACTTTTTGTTGGACAGACATTTTGTATTTCCTCTATAGTATGTCCTGTACCAAAACTGACTTTGAACCTCTGGGAAAAAATATTCTGAAGATAGATGGATAAAGCAGCTTGAATGTCACACCTACCTCTTGACATTCCCTGCTTGCTGAAATAAATATACTCCTCTTTTGCCTGATATACAGTGAGTAATAATTTTTCAAAAACACTATACTGTATCCATCTTTTAGTACTTTGCCCTTCTGACATAGTTCAACTCTCTCACCTAGATTGCATCTTTACTATTAGAAGATGTGGCTGCTTTCTCATGGCCAGATTTGGAGCATACACACACAATGTGCTCTTTCAATTAACAACTCTTTCTATGGAATACTAGTCCAGTTGCTTATTTGTGCTTTCATAAAATTAATGCAGACTGTTCCTTCCAGTTTCTCTGGTGTAGCAGAAAATCTCAGGATTTCCCTATGTGTTCTGTCCTCTAATGCTACATTTTTTGAAACATTTCTTCTTGAGCAGTCATACTCATACAGTCTTTTCTATATTTTGACCTCTGATTTTTGCAGTTTTATCAGCTCATCTGCATAACTATTTAAAGTGTCTTCTATTTTTTTCCAGCCTTTTGTTATTTGAGTTGATATACTCCTTCAGTGTTTCATTTATTTTAATGAGCTCTGAGCACACTTGACTTATTTTTCCAATAGATTACTGAAAGTTGTATCTTGCACCAAAGCTTCAGCTTGAACTGCTTTTGCTGTACAGCTAGCTGCAGGATTTTTCCCGGCAAGTGTATCCTCTTCACCCGCTCTGTTTTCGGAGTTTCTCTTTTCAGCTGGGATATATGAAATTAAGCTGTTGCATCTCTTCACTGTTTGTGGATGATTTTCTTTTAGGTTCTCTAAATTTCTTCTTTGCTGCCATCCAGGCACTGCACCTACTAGCCAGTAACTGAAATTTAACCAAAAAGACAAATTCACTGGCTCTGTTTTCTGAGTTTCTGTTTTCAGCTGGGAGATATGAAATTAAACTGTTACTTAGTATGCAGCCGTCTTGAAAGTCAGCTGCTATTTTATTATCATCATTCAGCATGCTTTTGCATCACTCCAGCTTTGTAACTAGTGTCATGTTTTCTTACACTGAGAGGCATGCAGTGTATACTGCATAACAGCACATGTGGTCTGCCATACAACAAGCAAACCATTCTTATGTGTATACAGTTCCAAATGTGTATTTCATGAGGATTAACAATGTGGTTCTTTGTTAAGAAATTGTAGGGTTTTAACTAATTTGAAATTTGTGTCTGTGTTTCAGAAATATTGTAGGATACTTAATGAGTGAAGCATGTATGAAACTGCCATCTTTGTCACACAGCAAGCTAGACAGAAGTGTGTCTTCACTGTTGCTCATAATATGATAAACTTAGTAATAATCTACAGTGACTACTGCCTGAAAGCAGATTGTGCTAACAGCAAATATCCCTTGATTCTTTTTCTTCTCTTGACAGATGAATAATGTCCTTATTTGTACGACCAGCAAGTAGAGTCTGTAGCGGTCTTCAAAACAGCCATCACTACCTAAAAAGGGGTGTGTCTAGCACTATGAGACTCATCCAGTTTAAGCACAAGTCTTCTGAAGAGATACGACTTGGTGTAGAGCAGAAGGAAGGAGGAAATGTCATCGATTTGAATGCTTTTGAGCCATCACTGCCCTGCACAATGAGGCAGTTTCTTGAGAAAGGTGAAGCAGCTCTAGTTACTGCTAAAAGGTGAGAACAGGTTAGCTTCATATTCAAAAGTGAACTTAGTATGAGTGTGGAGTGAGTATTTGTTTTATTTATTTATTTACCATTTGTTTACTGGGAAAGTCCAACTGGGACAGAGCCCATTTTCAGAGGATGCCCGGGGAGAAATGCTCTAGACACATATCTTTGGAATGTGGGAGGAAACTGTAGCACCTGTTGGAAACCCATGTGAATGCAGGGGAGACATGCAGACTCCACACAGAAGGCACCCTAGCCAAGAATAGAACCAGAGAACCTCTTGCTGTGAGGTGACAATGCTTATCACTGCACCATGCACCTCCCAGTAGGGTTAAAGTGTATTGGAAGAAAAGGAAAGCTATGGAAATGACATGTTTGCAGTATTACACAGACATTTACAGGTGTTGTGGGTGAGGTGGCATAAGGGAAACTGTGTCTATCCTAGTCTTAATATGGATGAAGAAGGGGTTTAATTATAAGCCAGAAGCTTACTGAATGGGAAGAAATGTCAGTGCATTGACTGGGAGTACAGATACTGAGCAGGATAATAACAGACTGTGCAAGTACTGAGATAGTAAGACTACAGATATAATAGCTGCAGTATAGAAGTACAGGGAGTAGTGGTATAACAATACAGTGTAGGTACTGAAGGAGAAAGAAACTGCTCTGCATACTGCATTATTTATGTGTGACACAATGCTTAGGTACTAACAATGAAAGGATGGTGGTACTCTGATATAGATGCAGTAAGGCTACTGGGGAATTAAGTACATACAGTAATACATGGAGCACCTAATGATAAGAGTACAAAGGGTCCAAACACTGAGATGAAAGAGAAAAGAGTATAGTGACACTGTCTTTGGGTAGTGGGGGAAAATAGCTAATATTAGACTGATACATTTTACAGATACTTGGAGGAAGGAACAGCACTACAGCATTATAATATAGAAACATTAGGGAGGAGGAGGGAGAAAAACAGTGCATTGATAGGAACAGAGATATCATTGCAGGAGCAAACCTTACAGGTGCCAAGGTGTATGGTTTATGCAACAGTATACAGTTAATGATAGGAAAACAGGCATTAATATAATATTAAAATGTGCATCTACTGGTAGAGAAAGGATGAGTGTAATATTACAGTGGACAGGGGCTGCAACAGAAGACAGTGGAACATATTGGTACAGGAAACAATGACTATGGGACAGATGGCACTGTTATAACATTCAAGTACTGACAGGGAAGGGATGGTAGTATAGTGATACAGGAAGGATGCTATACATTATACAGATACAGAACAGCAGGGAAATGATAGTACTGGTACTGAGGATAATAAATAGATAGCATCATTATTATTTATTTACTTATTTATTTATTTTATTTCAGTTTGGTGACCAGGGAAGTCCACTGGCCCATGAGTGCCCATTTTCAGTGGAGGCCCGTGGAGAAAAGCTCCAATACAACATAAAACATTAAAGATACAAAAGTAAGTAAGTTACAAAAATAAAGTACAGTTTACATGAATGAACATTCTGTATCAGGCTTAGTTGACAAAGATAATTTTGATGTATCTGGAAGGCTGTACTGTGGAGATTCATTTAGGAAATACCTTCATAACAATTGAAGTGTAGTAACATTATACATAATCGATTAAAGTAAGGAAACAGTTTACATGCATTCATTCGACATAAGAAGCTATTTACAATATTTACAAGGTAGATATAGTATCTTTAGAAGTAATTGCAGAGAGCTAGAGACACTCAGGGAACTAGTTGTTGAGGTGTTAGAGAGATTAGGAGCCAAGGAGTAGCACCTCCTTAGGGAAGTTGTTAGAAAGAATTAGGGTGAAAGCAGGTGCATTTCCATTTGGAGTGCAAGTAAGTGAAAAGCTGGGTTTTAAAGTTTTCTGAGTTAGTTATTGTCCTAAGAGTGGAAGGGAGAGAATTCCATTTCTTGCCTAGTGAGAAAGAGAAGAGAAGCTGGCCAGCAGGCCGTTTTGGTTTGTGGATAGTAATTAGGTTTTAATTTTCAAATCTAAGAGGTCTATTGGGGGTGTAGGGGGGAAGGATGTTTATTAGAGTTGGACATTTATTTGGGTGAAATACAAGTCTGTGTGCTGTGGTAAGTTGGAGGTAGTCTAGATAATCAGGGAGTTCTAGCCAGTTTAGAGAATTAAGGGTATGGCAGTGATGGGTGGAGTTTTTGGATCTGGAGGCAAATTTGGAGATTTTGTTATAGCAGTTTTAAAGTTTAGAGGTGTTGGTGGTGGTCAGGTTAGTTAGAAGAGGGGCTTCATATAACAGGGATGGGAGGAGGTAAGTAGTAGCTAAAGTATGTCTAGTGGAGTTTGAGAGAAAGAGGTTGTTCCTATAAAGCATACCTAGCTTTTGGTGGGTTTTCTTTATATTTTGTTGGATATGGATATCGAACTTGAGGTGTTCATCAATAGTAATGCCAAGAAGTTTTGTAAAGGGAACTACTTCAATGGGAAAGTTGGAATGGCTGAGGACTTTAAATGAATTTTTGTCAAAAGAGAAAGTCTTGGAGGGAGAGAAAAGTAGAAGTTTACATTTATTTGCATTTAGAGACAGGTGATTTTGCTGCATCCAGTATTCAGTAATAGAAAAGGCAGCTTGAGTTTTAGTCCGTAGTTCAGGGAGGTTTGAAGCAGAGCAGACTATCGTAGAATCATCTGCATATTGAATGATTTTGGCATCAGGAATGGCAGAGTGAAGGTTATTGATAAAGATGTTAAAAAGCATAGGTCTGAGGATGGACCCTTGAGGGATGCCAGTTGGGGTAGGAAGAAATGAGGAGATGGTGCTCTTCCATTTAACTGCCTGAGATCTCTCTGACAGGTAGCTAGAGAACCAGGCGACAGTGTTTGGAGTGAGATGTAGGTAAGAGAGGTGATAGATAAGGTGGTTATGGGAAGCAGTGTCAGAAGTCTTAGAAAGGTCAAGAAGAACTGTGGAAACTAAATGTCCTGAATCTTGGGCTTGGTTGACAGTTTCTAAGAAGGAGAGAAGAGCGGTTATGGTGCTATGGGCCAGGGCGGATGCCATGCTGGGTAGATGTTAGGAGTTGGTTTTGGGTTAGGAAAGGCATAAGGTGGAGAAGGATACATTTTTCTACAATTTTGGAGATTGGAGAGAGCAGAGCAATGGGCCATAAGTTTGAGATGTCAGTATTTTTGCCACCTTTGTGGAGAGGAAGAATGTAAGCAGAATGCCATAGTTTGGGTACATATGACTCCTTTATAGATCTGTTGATTGTGATGCTAATTGGGATTACAATACTGTCGGCTGTGCATTTTAGGAAGGATGAGGGAATATTATCAGGAGCACTGGAGCAAGGTTTAAGTTTGGATAAGAGTATTTTTATGAGATTAGTAGAAATTGGCTTAAGCTCAAACATAGGGTGGTTAGGAGAAGAGGAAATGTGGTTAGGTGAATTATTGTTAGGGAAGGTCTTGGTCAGGTTGGAGATAGTTTCAATAAAAAATGAATTAATTTTGGAGCTTAGATCAAGGTCAGATATACTTGGGTCAGGGCAGGGGTTATTCTTGGAGCCGGGGTTGAGAAGGGAGTTTATGGATTTCCAGAATTGTTTGGGGTTATTTTTGGACTGGAGTTTAAAGTAGTAGTATTTTTTGTCCTTTGTGATGTGTTGCTTTGCGAGGTTACAGAGTTGTTTGTATTTGATCAGGGTTTTAGGCAGTTTGTTGTTATGGTAAAGCTGGTAAAGCTTCCAGGCTTTGTCCCTTTGAAGCATAATTTGCTTGGTTTCTTTGGAGAGCCATGGAGCGGTATTAGCTTTTATCCTTCTGTTTCTTAGTGGTGCTATGGAATTTAGAGTGTCAAGGAAGACAGAGTTGAAGTGTTCTATTGCTTTATCAAGAGGAAGGGTGTTTAGGATTTGCCAGTTTATTTGTTTGAAGATATTTGAGAAAGTTGAGGGGTTGAAGTTGCTAAGGTTGCGGGCGAGACTATACTGATGCTGATGGGGGGTAGAAGTAGTTGAACGATGTATGAGGGCAGGGAGGTGGTCGCTAATGGTGTCAGGAATGGTACCAGAGTAAGTTATTTTATTTGGATGGGTGACTAGGATCCAGTCTATAATGGATCCTGGAGGATTTGTTTTGTTGGGTCGAGTGGTGGACAAGATTACTTAAGTGAAGTTATAGAGGTTGATGGATAGGGAGGGAGATGGATTATTGAACTTGTTCCAGTCAAGATTTATCTCCCCTAGAATATAAGTTTCGTAATTAATTTCAGATGAGGCCCATAGAAGGATATCTTTGAGGGTAGAGATGTTGTTACCAGGAGATATATAAAGGGCTATGATGCAGATATTTTTGTGCTTGTTCATTTTTAGTAGACCAACTCTTAGTTTGGTATTGTTAAATTGTGGGATAGGAATTTGGAGGGGGATTAAGGTAAGAAGATTAGAGTAGATAAGGGCAGTGCCGCCACCTTTTTTATTTAGTTGGTCAGTTCTGAGGGACTGAAATCCTTTAGGCAAGATTTCAGAGTCAGAGATATGGGGTTTGAGCCAGGTTTCTGAGATGGCTAAGATGTCAGGTTGGTTATGAGTTAGCCATGCTTGAAAGTGGTGAATTTTATTGTTGAAACTTTGGGCATTGAGAGTGAAGAATGCTAGGGTATTGTGGGGAGAGGAGGGAGAAAAAGGTGAAGAGGGGAGAGTTATTAGTAAGGGTGCTTGGCCCAGGGTCGGGATGGATGTCCCCAGCAAATATAAGGTTGTTGAAGGAAGGAGGTTTTAGCCATTTGAGTTTATTTTGCATGGTGGGAGGTTGGCATAATGGTTAAGGTGTTCACCTTACAAACATAAGGTGCAGGGTTTGATTCTCACATGGGGTAATTGGCTAGGCTGAAAATGGCCAACAAGGGCAGTTAGCCTAGTACTAATCTATGAACCTATGAACCTATAAGTTTGGTAGGAAATATCATTAGTTTAGAGGCAAGTATTTTGGCTTTAGAAGTGATAATTTTAGGATAGAATAGGTGCAAGGGATGGGGTTGAATAAGGGAAGAGGAGATGTAGTAGTAATGAGAGAATGAGTATGGGAGCAACCTAGTGAATGTGTCAGTTTGAGATGAAGATAGGAAAGGTGGAACATAGGAGGAGTATGAGGTGGCATAACATAGGGGAATTAGGAATACAAGGAGGAAGCAGGGGGCCTGGAGGGTGTAGAGAATAAAGGGAAGCATCATGGGACACAGGTAGTTTAATGTGTATAGTTTGAAGGGATAAATCAAGTGAGAAATAAGAGGGGATGGCACCAGAGCAGAAGTTTAACTGAAATTAAAATGGAACCAGGGTAGGGGAGTTTAAAAAGGTGGGAGCAGAGAGAGTATGAATGTGTTTATATAGGAGGAAGAGATGAGGAGTTGTGAAGAGGGAAAAGCTTTTATTGGGTAATTAGGTAGGGTGTATAGGGGACGGGGTGTAAATTGGGAGGAGATTTTATTGGGTAGTTGGGATTAGTGGGTGGAGAAAGGGTGGAATAAATGTAGAGGTGCTGGAGGTGGGTGGGAATTGGGGGCAGGGTATGGGGAGCAGAGTATGCCCGCAGGGCGGCCGGAGTGGGTAGAGCCAAGGAGGAGGAGAAAGTGTATCAGTGAAGGTGAGAAGAGATCTAGGGTAAGGAGACTACAGTAAAGGCACTCAGTATTAGAGTTGAAAGGAGCATATGTTTCACAAGAGCTAGGGGCTATGCAGGGCAGAGAAAGTGTAAAAGAGTGATTAACTAAATCTGGTGCTGAGAACAGGGCAGAGTTAGGTTAAGGTAGTGTAGGCATACATAGAGGTGTAGAAAGAAGCAGGAAATGCTGCCACCTAATGGCCAGACTGTGTAATTACAAAGGTAGGCCTCGGACACAGGGAAATGGGGAAGAGACCAGGAAGGTAGAGAGGGAGGATTACAACTAGGGTAGACTGCTAGCTTTTGCTCACCGGGTTGCTGTACTAAAGGACAATTTTAATTTACAGTTTAGTTTATAATAGGGTACATACACTTAATATTAATTCCTGGGGAGGCAAGGATGAGTATAGAAGCACAGCAGGAGTTCATATATGCTGTCCATTTAAGGGCGGATATACATAATGATATACTGTCCAAATATTGGGAAGGGGGAAGGAAGGCACAGCACTGAGAGACTAAGACCCTCTTTGTGGAAGCAGAAGCACCAGTGTCAGAGAAAAAAAATATATTTTTCAGGGCAGGTACAACGTTTCTTTTAGGGGAGAAGGACTAGAGATCACAGGCCAGGATCACTAATACTTCATGAGACTGTGGTTTTACCATCCAGAGGGTTGCTAGCAGTGGAAGATGAATCATTATCTTTGACCTTCAAAGTGACAAGAGTCCTCAGTGCATAGTCAACGTCTTGTCCAACTGGATTCAGAAGGGGTCAGAGACAATCCCCTAGCACTAAATCCCAAATGATTAGGCCAGCACCCCTCTCACAAAAGCATAAGTGGGCTGGGAAACAGGCTACACGTAAGACTGTCAGTAAATCCATAGCATAGCTAGAAGTGCTTATCAAAGGCAGCAGTAGTGACTGAGATGCCTGTGTCAGGCCCTGCACTGGCACCAGGTTATGTTCCCTAATTATGCTTTCCCTTAAGGCATGAGTCAGTCAACGCAGGTCATATGACACAAGCAAAGACTCAGAAGATATAGAAATGCCTACAGGAGTCTGTCCATCTGACACTGATGAGTTCTTAGGCCTAGAAGAAGAGAGAGAAACAGACATCCTACACCCAAGGTGAGCCTCAAAGCCTGTGTTACAAGAGTGAGGGCTTAGTGTGAGAAGACCAGGCACTCATATGCATAAGAGATTTGGAGCTAAAATTATTCCTAAATTAGTTGGTGGAAAAGTACTTCTGCCCACCCTCTCATTCATTAGCTGATGATGGAAGTGAGCTCAGTCCTGTGAAACTTGAGGGATAATCCATGGCCTTTGAAGAAGAATCTGCCAAAATGGACGACTTAAAAGCAATCCCTTACCTTCACCATCTTCCCTGACTGATACCTCAGATCACAGACAAGCGCCACTCCTGGTGATGTTTGTATTGGATCCCCTCCATAGAATCCTATTAGCACTGAGAAGGGCTGTGAACTTCTCACTTTGTCTCCAACAAATGGTCAGGTTGAAGATCTGGCACTTAAGGTAGTCCTGCGTGTTCTTCTGTTTCCACAGGCAATAAAGATATTTCCTGTGTGGTGTGGGTCATGCCTGGTTATAGAGTGAGGACTTGAACATTTTAAAAGGTTAGATTTTTTTTTTTTTGTATCAAATAAGAAAGAACTGAAAAGTATGAGACTGGATGTGTCTACCTAACCTGAAGCACTGACAGTACTGCAGGCCCCAGTAGAAACTGCCAAGCTTCAGGCATAGGAACTAAACTTTTCTGAAGAATTCATGCTAAGAGAGGGTTGTCAGGAAGAAGATTGCAAATCTCACACCACAGAAGACTTCAGTGTAAGAACAATATATTTACAGCTACATGCACAAGGATTTTGTTTTCAAATCTCTCAGATATCAGTATTTTCTGCAAGATTACTGCATTACCTTGCCAGGCAACCATATAGTTTAGATATAGCCATAGATAAGTCTAAAACACAAATTTCTGCAAATGCACTTTTTCAGCAGATAACGCATTATGTTCTTTCACAAGTAGTAACTGTCATTAGAAGTTATAGCTTCTGGGAGTCCTTATTGACCCACAGATGACCCTATGAACCTATGAACATTAACTAGAATTCTAATAAACATGCACTTACCTCTCGGTATAAGAATTTTAAACGTTGCCTTCCTAGAAATTACTTATTCATAGGTTCATAGGTGTGTACTAGGCTAATGGCCTTGAAGCCTTTACAAGCCTACCCCAAAGGATTACCCTGGCATTGTGCCATCCGACCTTAGTTCCTAGTGCCTCTGTTGAGTAGAGCCACTGGAGTGATCCCCAGGGTGAATTTTCTATTTCCCATCCACTCATCAAGATTTCTCTTCAGGAGAGCCAATGAGGTGCTCTGCTTGACATGTATGGGAAGTCTATTCCACAGCATGGGCAGTCTCTGGGTTATGAACCTGTCCCTCCAGCATGTTCTGTTGATTGTGGTAATGAGGTTGAGGTCTCTGGAGCATGTGGTGCGGAGGGATTGGGATTTCTTTAGATGTAGCATTTCTAACAGATCACCTCTAAGTAGGCAATATTAAACAGAGAATAGTTGGAGTTTTTTGAGTCTGTCCATATAGGACAAGTGCTTAAGGCCTAGGATTCTCTTTGAGAGGTACATTTGCAGCCTCTCCAGTTGTTGCAGGTGTCTAATGAGGTACATGCCAAATGGGGCATTGTACTCGATGACTGGTCTAATGAGGGACAAGTAGAGGGAGACAATGACGTCTTTCTTTTTGGATGCAAAACCCTTAGTAATGAGATGTGCCACATAGAAGGACTTTCTGACCACAGTGGCAACGTGGTGGTCAAAAGAGAGGTTGCTGTCAACCTGTGTTCCCAGATCTCTTATAATGCCTTCTATGTTCAGTGGACTACCATCAATATGGTAATTCAAGGGAACTAGGTTTTTCCCAAGAGGGATGACGACACATTTTTTGGCATTGAGCTTAAGGCCATGGTACTGATACAAGGCATTGGCCTCATTGAGGCCTTTCTGTAGGATGTCAACATCACTTGGGGGGTTAATAATAGATCCAAACTTGGAATCGTCTGCAAACTTTGTCAGCCAAAGTCCCTTCGTGTTGGCCTGGACTTCAGAGAAGTAGATACCAAACAGGAGAGGACCCAGGACTGAACCCTGTGGGACTCCACTCAAGACTGGTCAGCAGTCTGACTTGGAGTCAACTACTTTCACACTTGTGCTTATTAATTTAGAGGTTTCATAACATAGTAATGAATCAGACCATGAAAATAAGTTAGCTAGAAAATGTGTGCCACAAAACACTTGAACAATAAGTCTTTTGGCTTTTCCCAATTAGGGGTCACCAAAGAGGAGAAACAGTCTGGGAGGCCAAATCATATACCATAGCAAATGGTATAGAACAATAAGTTCCTTTAGGTAAGAGGGACCCACATTTTATATGGACAAACAAACCAATACCAAGATTGTAAAGGTATTATAAACATAAAGTGGAAGCCAGTGCAGGATTCCCAGCACAGATATAATGTACTGGCAATGTGATATACCACTCAGTAGGCTTATAGCACAGTTTTGGACTAGTTGTAATTGATCTAAATCAGTATCAGAAAGATGAAGGTAAAAGAAAGAATGAAAAACTATAGCTAGATCCTACTGAGATACAAGATGCCTTATCCTGGAGATGTTCTGAAGATGGAAACTAGAGGCTTTTACCACAGCTGCAACTGTGTCCCTAAATGTCACCTAGATATCCAAGATTACTCTAAGGATATGCACTTTTAAAACAAATGCAAATCTGTTGTCACCTGGAAGAATGAAAGAATGTAGTGGCAGAGCTGATGAAACTGTCAAGTAGCACGCCTCAGTCTCGGATGTGTTCAACTTCAACCACTTAGCAGACAGCTGTAAATGAATGGCCTCTGGGTTGACCTACACTCAACATTTGATGTTGAGGGAAACTGAGATACAGAAGAGTGCCCCTAGAAAAGCAGCAGTATTCTAAATCCCACTCTCTAATAAGATTCCGTAAGGGCAATGTAAACACTGTAAAGGTTTAAGTTTGGACCCTATGATGCTTTACTAACCAAAGGGTGAGATTCAGAAAAATGTAATCTCCAGAGAATCCTCTGAGTATGCTCCAATACGTAGGAGGCAAACAATTTCAGGTCTGTTGTCGGGAAACCACTATAGCAATGTAAATGATTGGTCCAGATACAACGGTTAATAGTGTCAAAACCCACAAAGAGGTCAAACAGGTGCAGAACAGAATAGTAGTGTTGATGAAGGTCATCCACAACCTTATGAGAGTTACATCAATAGTACAGCTGTCATGAAAGTAAGCATTTTAAGAGTCCATGAGTCTGTCCATATTAAGGAAAGGATTAGAGTCAAGTTGATCATAAACATACTAAGTTGTCTTCTCTCGCCTTCATTCTTGCTGGATGGGTTCGGAGCCGATCCTCGGCTCCGACTCGGCCACTTACTAAAGCTCGAGAGCTTATTTTACCAGCTTGAGGCAACCCTATATCCCATGATGCTAGGCGATAACTCCCCAGATCTCATTTGCCGCTTTGGCTTGTGAGGTGCGTTTTTTACCGGCTCCTGGTAAGTCTTATAGATATATAGTATTCAGTCACCCTTTTTGAGTTAAAATTTCACTAGTTATTTCTTTCAATAGTTAGTAACTACCCTTAACTCTATTACCTTTTTATATACCTTCCCTTTTTATCCCTTATATCCCTCCCCCTCCACTCTTAGGTTAGGCCTTTAGCCTGCCCCTTTCCTAATTTTTCTTAAGGATCCTGTTGAGTGTTTGGGTGTGTCAGTATCCCTATTAACTTTTTATTGTTAATTTATAATTTTCGAGAGTGTGTGTGTGTGTGTGTGTGTTTTTCTGTTACATTTGTGAACCCTCGACACTGTTATGTCGAAGGAACCTAAAGAAACTAAGGTCTCAGGCTTCAAGAAGTGTGACTCGTGCCGTCAGAAAATGTCTCTGACAGACAGTCACACTTCTTGTGTTTACTGCCTGGGACCCCTGCACCTGCAGGACTCTTGTTCAGTATGTCATGCATTCAGTCCAAGAGTTCTGCAGGAGCGCAGGAATAAACTTATACTGAGGGGCTTGTTAAAGCCCAAGGGCTCCCCGACTAAGTCTGCGTCAGGGAGGCCCTCGAAACCTGCAAAACCGTCGGCTCCAAGTACTAAGCCTTCGGCTGCTGGCTCCTTGTCTGTGCCTAGATCGGCTCCGGCTGGAGCCGATCCCTTTGAGTCACAAGTTCCGGTCTCGGCACCACTCGGTGCCGATACCTCTGAGCCCATGCTTTCGCTGTCGGCTCCGGCTGGAGCCGACGTGTCTTCGGCTCCATTGGCTCCATCTAAGAAGAGGTCAAGATCCCCTTCATTGGAGTCCATCCATTTGGCTCCAAGGTCTCCCCTGCTCTCGGAGCGGAGCCATCAGAGCCGATCTTCTCGGTCATCCAGACTTTCAGATCACGACCTTGAGAGAAGTGGTAAGTAGGCTGTTAGTCTCAGGCATTGGCCCAGATGATCTCTAGCCCGTCTCATCAGACGGTAGCAATTACGACTCCACCTATTTTTCCTCCTTCGACTCTCCCACAGAGTTCGGAGCCGGAGCTCCTCAGAGCCGTGACCGTTGTGGCGTCGGAGCCAATACCTCCCCCTTTGGCTCCTTCGTCTTCTGCTCCGATCTCCTCTTTGATACCTTCATTGGAGGGATCTGGGCGCCTGATCTCTCTCGTCGGCTCCGAGGGGGCGAGTGGCATCGGACCATTGTCCGACCCCGTTCTCCCTCTCGGAGCATCAGCGCTGGTGAGCTCGGCCCCGACATCGGCTTTGGAGCCTTCCCTGTCGGTGCGGCCTGGGGTTCCTACCTCTTCGGAGCGGGGGCCCTCTGGCCTTTCTGATAGGGGAGCCTTCGAGGTGATGAGGAGCATACTAGCCCCAGGGCTTAGTCAATGGTCAGCTCCATCAGCTCCTCCCATTACATTGCCTGCTGATGTCTCTTCTCACTCTCTTGCTCCCGGACCCAGAGATCCAACGCCTCAGGTTTCCCCACTGGGAATTTCTTCCTCTTCCGAGACTTCTCCTGACCTGTCAGCGGAGCCTCCGCATAATAGGACATGTAAGAGGAAGCATGTGGACTCCCCTGAGTCTATTACATCTGACACCGACTTGGATGAGTCAGAGGGATCCCCAAAGTCCCCCTCTGAGGATGTCTCTTTCTCAGACATCCTAGAAATCCTGAAGCAGAGGGGGAACTGGTCTTCCCTTAATCCTTCCGAGGACGAGTCGGTGTACCTGGAGGCGTTTGGTTCTCGACCCTCCACCTCCTGGGTGTCTCCGCCTTTCGACCCCCTTATGGAAGTAGTGGCTCGGAAGGCATGGTCGGCCCCGGATTCGGTGGAACCAACCCCTCGGAGGCCATCTAAATTCATTACAGCACCAGTTGACAAGTAATTCCTAACAAAAAGTGTAACGGCGTATGCCATGGTGGTGGCTGCAGCCACCAAAAAGGAACTAGCTGATCCTTCGGTACCTATCCATCCTCCTAATAAGGATTCTAGGACCATGGATAGGTATGGTAAGCGGATGTTTTCTTCAGCGACCTTTGCCATGCGGTTGCTGAATTACCTGTGTCACTTCACACACCTTCAGAGAGATATTCTCAAAGAGTTGGGAGAAATCTTACAGGATCCATCAGCTGCTGGGTCCCAGGATAAAATAAACTCACAGCTTGGAACCCTGAACTCGATTGTTAACTCCTCCATGCGTCTGATTTCATATGCAGCCGATGGAGTGAGTAGGGCCGCAGGCACAGGAGTGGCCTTAAGGCGTCATGCCTGGATGTGGCTGTGTAATTTCGTGGACCCTTTCAAGGCGTCCTTCACAAATTCCCCTTTTGATGGTTCGGCTTTGTTCGGACCTCGAGTGAAAGACACCTTGACCAGATGCGAGCAAGATGGCAAGACTCTTTCTGCCGTAGGAGTCCGTTTCTCCACCCCTTCAAGATCATACCCTAAGGGTCAGAAGGGTGGGAAAATGTGGTTCCGCAAATCTCAAGGAGTCACGTCTGACGCAAGAGGTCAGTTTACCCCCAGAGGCAGAGGGGGTAACAACAACAGACGCCGCTCTAGGGGCAGAGGGGGTCCGCAAAACCAGGGTAGCAGGGAGCCTCTCTCTGACAAACCCTTCCAGCATCCCTGAGATGTTGCCCGATTGTCCACCTTCAGAGGCAGTCGGGGGAAGATTGTCGCTGTACCCAATAGCCTAGCTTTCCCTTACTCAAGACAAATGGGTACAGTCGATCATATCCATATCCGAGGGTTACAAAATTCCCTTTATCCAAACCCCAATTCAACAAAAGGGAACCCTTCCAGACGTTCCACCCAGTCTAAGGGAACTAGCAGTATCAGAAATATCAAAACTGCTAGCAAAAAGAGCCATCCAGCCAGTCCCAGCAGACTAACTAGGATCCGGAATCTACTCAAGGTTCTTTTTGGTACCAAAAAATACAGGGTACTGGAGACCAATATTAAATCTCAGCAAACTGAACAAGTTTGTAAAGAGAACAAGATTCCGGATGGTCACGCTACAGTCCATTCTGCCCTTTCTGGGCAAGGACAATTGGATGTGCTTCATGGACCTTCAGGATGCGTACTATCACATCAAAATTCACAGGCGCTCCAGAAGGTTTCTCCGCTTTTGGCTGGGGGCAAGCCACTACCAATTCAGAGCCCTGCCCTTTGGTCTCACTACAGCCCCCAGAGTGTTCACCAAATGTATGGCAGTGGTTACGGCTCACCTGAGACAGCAAGGATTCCAGGTGTTTCCATATCTAGATGACTGGCTCCTCACTGCCACCACCAGGCATCAACTTCTCCAAGCCAGAGCTTACACCATTCACATTTGCAGAGGGCTAGGAATCTCTATAAATTTCGAAAAGTCTGCCTTGTCACCTTGTCAGTCTGTTATCTTTATAGGCGCCAACTTGAACACCGTACAACTTTCAGCAAAGTTAACAGACCAAAGAGTGTTAGATATTCAAAACCATGTCCATGTTCTTCTTCAGAGTGACAAAATTCAGGCCAGGCATGTCCTGAAAGTATTAGGTCTTATGGCGGCCACCATAACACTTCTTCCCCTTGCACGTTTTCACATGCGTCTTCTACAGTGGATGCTGTTCGCCCAATGGTCCTTTCAGCAACTCCCCATGCACCACAAGATCATGATAACTCAATCTTGCAAAAGTCATCTGTCCTGGTGGATATTGTCCCCTCAAGTCCATCAGGGCAGACCCTTTGTTCCTCCTCCCCTGATCGCCATGGTGACATCGGACGCCTCCCTGATCGGGTGGGGGGGGGGGCATTTTCAGGGCAGGATGGTCCATGGCACTTTGTAACCTTTTGAGCGCCACCTGCACATAAACGTCCCAGAGATGAGAGCAGTGCTTTTTACGTTGCAAGCCCTCCACGACTCTCTTCCCCTAGGAACTATTGCAATCCAAACGGACAATATGTCCGTAGTGTGGTATATCAACAAGCAGGGTGGAACCAAGTCCTATCCCCTGTGTCGAGAGGCACTCAGACTTTGGCAATGGGCGATCTCCTCTCAGCGGTTTCTGATAGCAACGCATATCCCCGGGAAGTCCAACTTCATAGCGGACAGGTTGAGCAGAGCCATACTCATGCCACACGAGTGGTCTCTCAAACAATCGGTAGCTGAAGAGATTTTTCAGAAGTGGGGCCATCCTTGCTGCAATCTTTTTGCTGCATCCCAAACAGCAAATGCCCCGACTTCTTCACCCTCTTCCCCCTTCCAGGCCATCCACTCAGAGACGCTCTAGTCCAAGATTGGCTTCGGGGACTTCTCTATGCCTTTCCACCCTTTCCTCTAATTCCACAAGTAATTCAGAAAGCAAGCGCCTTGAGAGCCAAGTTGATTCTCATTGCCCCTTATTGGCCTCGACAGATATGGTTTCCGTTCCTACATCATTATCTTTTGGTACAGCCTTGGCATCTGGACCCAGCTCCAGATCTGTTGACCCATCAGTCTGGGCAGCTGCACCAATCCCTACATTCTCTCAACCTCACTGCTTGGTTGCTCCACTTCCGTCCTTAGCCAGGCTTCCTATGATTTCTAATCCCGTCCGGGATATCATAGTAGCTTCCCTTAAATCTTCCACCAGAAGGATTTACACTAGTAAATGGAAACGTTGCTCCTTCTGGGCAAAGGCAAGGAATATAGATCCCTTTACTGCCCCAATTCATTCGGTCTTAGACTTCCTAGCCGAAATTTTTCATTCAGGGTCTTCTGCCTCTACAGTAAAGGTTCAGTTGGCAGCCATATTGAATTTTCATACAGGCTTATTGGACCATAACATCATGTCCAATAAGCTTTGCAAAGCCTTCCTTAAAGGTGTATATTTACTTAAGCCTCCGATCAAAGTCCCTCCACCTCAGTGGGATCCTAATTTAGTCTTAACATCCTTAATTCTCCCCCCCTTTGAACCTGCGGTCTCCTGTTTATTGGAATTTCTTTCCTGGAAGACACTTTTCCTAGTCGCCATTACTTCTGCTAGGAGAGTATCAGAACTTCACACCCTCTGCATTCGTCCTCCCTACTTAATCTTCCATAAAGACAGAGTTTCTCTAAGGACTAATCCATCCTTCTTACCCAAGGTGGCTTCGCAGACAAATTTAAATCAATCAATTGATCTCCCAGTTTTTTTCCCAAACTATACTAATAGAGCGGAGCAAAAGCTACATTATCTAGATGTTCATCGCCAGCTCCGATACTATTTGGACAGAACCAAACAAATAAGGAAGTCTGATCAACTGTTTTTATCGTACCCAGAAAATAAGAAAGGCCTTCCCGTTTCCAAGGTAACTATATCTAGGTGGCTGTCTTCTGTGATTACATGTATTTATCAACTCAGATGTAGAGAGTTGACTTGTAGGCCAAAAGCCCATTCAACTAGAGCACTAGCTATATCTACAGCTTTTCAAGCTAGACTACCAATAGACACTGTTTGTGCAGCAGCCACATGGGCCTCTCCTCATACCTTTGTTTTGCATTACAAATTGGACTTGGTCTCCAGAAACAGGGCAAATTTTGGTTCCACTGTTCTCAAGAGTCTGTTCCATTGAGCCACCCAGGATGAAGGTGCTAGGGACGCGGTCCCATCCAGCAAGAATGAAGGCGAGATTGACAACTTAACATTAAGAAGTTATGTACCTACCATAACGTTCCATGTTAGTTGTCTTCTCTCGCCTTCTTTCTTGCATCCCACCCACCATCCCCCTAGCCTGGACAGACAGAGAAGATCTTCCCTTCCTTGAAAGGTCCTTTTATTCCTTTGTTCACCATCTAGGTGTCCTAGGATATATATAGTGTAAATAATTATCTTTGGAGGTTTTTATCCCTCTTCCTCCTCCTTCCAGTTGGAGGATTTTGTTTTATTGACCTATGCTAGGTTTTTCAGCTTCCAAACGAGATCTAGGGAGTTATCGCCTAGCATCATGGGATATAGGGTTGCCTCGAGCCGGTAAAATAAGCTCTCGAGCTTTAGTAAGTGGCCGAGTCGGAGCCGAGGATTGGCTCCGAACCCATCCAGCAAGAAAGAAGGCGAGAGAAGACAACTAACATGGAACGTTGTGGTAGGTACATAACTTCTCATTCCTTCTTAGTAACCTTACTCAGAAAAGGGGCATTCAGGATAAAGCAGACATTATCAAAAACTCTGTAATCCAAAAATGATTTCTTTATTTCTTTAGAAGTGGGATGACAAAAGACTTCTTCAACAGGGTTGCAAAGTTTCCATGTTTTAACAATAACACCAGTCTCTGAAAAATAGTTGGTCCAATCCCATCTAGAATAACCACTCATTAATTCATAAATGTTGATGCTAATTACTGACCAAGAAGATGGAGGAGGACAAGCTACACCAGAGATAAAACAGTGCCCATCGAGTAAGGGACATGGAGAATCTGTTACTTCAGTCTGCCATCTCCATAAAATAGGATGTATTCATATTATTAACTGATCAAAAAGTACAGTTTTGTACCTACCATAAATGTAGATGTTCGAGGATCCACATTGCTGCAGTCCTAACCATTGGGGTAGTCCGCTGTCCAGTCGGCCCGAATACCAAAGTATATGGCTGACGTCGGTCAAGGCGCATTAGACTGATGTCAGGACGTCAGGGTACTAATGCGCATGACCGACGTCATATCCTCAGTCTTTTCTTGCCCCAGATGTCAGAAGACCCTAAAAAGACAAGGCCCAAACCAAAACACCAAAAAGCCCTGCATCAAACATATATACAATATATACAAATGTACAAGAATATATATATATATATATATATATATATATAGCCCACACCACCACCCCTAAACACAGAGGGGAAGGAGGGAGGGTAAATTGGACTGCAGCAATGTGGATCCTCGAACATCTACATTTATGGTAGGTACAAAACTGTACTATGTTCTTCATTCCACATTGCTGCAGTCCTAACCATTGGGTAGAATCCCAAAGCAGAGGTAAGGGAGGCTGGCAAATCATAAGGAAGCAGGAGCTGTCAACATGCCTTGCAAAATAGCTGTGGCAAAACCAGCCCTAGATTTAGAGTAGAGAGGAAGGTGGTAATGCTTAGAGAAAGTATGCACTGAACTCCAAGTAGCTGCCTCCAAAATATCCTTAGTTGCCACCCCCCTTAGAAATGCTGTTGAAGTGGCAGTAGCCCTAGTGGAATGAGGCCTAATCCCAGCTGGAATCTCCTTGCCATGATGGGAGTAACAAAATGAAATGCAAAACCCAATCCACTTAGAAATAGTTTGCTTAGACACAGGCTTGCCCTGAGAACTCAAAGCAAAAGAAACAAACAATTGCTGAGACTGCCTGAAATCCTTAGTCCTGCTTAAATAATAACGCAACTGCCTATGTACATCTAAAGTGTGTAAAATCTTTTCCCCTTATTTTGGGGATCTGCATAGAAAGTAGGCAAATGAATAGTTTGGTTTAAAGCCACACTAGAAACCACCTTAGGCATAAAGGAAGGGTTAGTACGTAATGATACCCTATCCTTATGGAAAATCAAAAAAGGCTCTACTGCCATAAGGGCCTGCAACTCAGAAACCCTTCTTGCAGAAGTAATAGCCAACAGAAAAGCAGTCTTCCATGACAAGTATTTCAATTCAGCAGTAGCCGCAGGCTCAAAAGGTTGTAGAGTAAGTTTTTCCAACACAAAATTGAGATCCCAAGCAGGAGTAGGAGCTCTATTGGGGTCTTATATTCTTTGCCCCTCTAAGAAACTGCTTGAACAAAGGATGCGAAAACAATGGTGGGTCACAATCATAGTGAGCTGAAATTGCTGCAGCATGAATCTTAATGGAAGAGAAGGACAAACCTTTGTCCAATAACTCAGTAAGATATTGAAGAGCCACACTCAAATTAGGCTCAGAAATCTCCAAATTCTGTGCTGCACTCCAAAATAAAAATCTCTTCCATTTTTCTGCGTACACTTTCCTTGTACTAGGTCTTCTAGCTTCCATAATCACATTTAAAACTTGTTGAGGAAGTTGAGACCTGCTGTGTTTCAACACAGAATATGCCAGGCTGTTAGATGAAGAGAGTGAAGCTTGACATTGAGCAGGTGACCTTCTCTCTGAGACAACAGGTGACGAATCAAGGGTAAAGGCCATGGAGGCTTCCTTACCAGACTCCTCAGTAATGGGTACCAGTGCTGCCGAGGCCAATCTGGAGCTATTAAAATCATCCTTGGCTTGTCTTGTCTGACCTTTAGAAGCACTTTTGGAAGAAGAGGCAGAGGTGGAAACGCATACACATGAAGATTTTTCCAACTGAAAGACAGAGCGTCCACTTTCCAAGCTGTGTGATGAAACTTCTTTGTGCAAAACTTTGGCAGCTGGTGGTTTAGTGGAGAAGCGAACAGATCTATGTCTGGAGTTCCCCATGACACTGTCAATTTTTGAAATACATGAAGATCCAGTTTCCACTCGTGGGGATCCATGATTTGTCTGCTTAACACATCTGCTAAGGAGTTCTGTGCTCCCGGCAGAAACCTTGCCTGAAGAGTTAGATGCAAGCTGAGCGCAGTCTCCCATAAAATCATTGCTTGCCTGCACAACGGGTAAGAATCTGTTCCCCCTTGTTTGTTGATGTACCACATGACAGTTGTGTTGTCTGTTAGACTCAACACCTGCCCTGGAAGAAGTAACTCCTTGAAAGCCATTAATGCAAACTGGACTGCTAACATCTCCTTCATGTTGATATGTAGATGCTGTAGTCTGGCAGGCCACTTGTCTTGTATCCACTTTCCATTTAGATGAGCTCCCCAAGCAATGTCCGAGGCATCTGTCGTTAAAATCTGACTCGCCTCTGGCCGGGTCACAGAGAGTCCCTTGTTTAGGTGACATTCCTGAGCCCACCACAAAATTCTTTTTGAATGCAAGGTATTATTTGAATGACAGTGTCCAAATCCTGGCAGTGCTGTGTCCACACATTTTGAGATACCATTGCAGCTTCCTCATATGCAGTTTGGCATTGGGAAGCACCAGAATACAAGATGCCATGAACCCTAAGGCTTGAAGGACTGTCCTTGCAGTCAGCCCGGACTGAAGAGATAGTTGATGGAAGTAACTGGAAAGATTCTTTTGTTTGTCCGGGGTTAAAAAGGCCATCTGGGCTGCTGTATTCAGTCTCACACCCAGAAAGCACATGTCTTGAGAGGGTACTAGACTGGACTTTATTTCGTTCACAGAATACCCTAGGCATCTTAGCACTGCTATGACATATTCCAGATGCTGTAGAAGGTCTTCCTTTTCTTGAGCCAGAATCAGGCAGTCGTCCAAGTAAGGATAGATTTGAATTCCTTTTAGCCTGAAGTAAGCTATCACTGGAGCCAGAACCTTTGTGAATACTCTGGGCGCAGTAGATAAGCCAAAGGGCAATGCAGAGAACTGATAATGAGAATTTCCAGCTCGAAAACGCAGATACTTCCTGCAACTTAGTCTTATAGGCACATGAAGGTAAGCTTCCTTGAGATCTAAAGTTACCATCCAATGATCTTTGCCCAGCAGAGGTAAAAGCTGTTGTAACGTCAACATTTTGAACTTGGGAATGTCCAGATAAGTGTTGAGAATAGATAAATCCAAAATTGGTCTCCACATGTTCCCCTTCTTTGGTACTAGGAACAGGCGAGAATAAAATCCTAGGCCCCTTTCTGGTACAGGGACTGGCTGAATGGCCCCTATTTGGAGTAACAGAGAAATTTGCTTGTGAGCCTCTTCCCTTTGTGGAGGAGGAACGTCTGGCATGCCTTTGAAAGGGGGCAATGTATGGAAATAAAACCTGTAACCGTGGTGAATGATATCCAACACCCATCTGTCTTGAGTGATTAAATCCCAATTTTCTTTGAAAAGAAACAGTCTTCCTCCCAAAGGAGCTGCCAGACGAGAATCTACTGGCAGCTGAAAAGGCAGGTCATTGGGTCTGTTTACGAAAGGACTGACCCCTGCCCTCACCAGAAGTCTGAGCAGGTGAACTCCCTGTTCTAGGCCTAAAAGAACCTTGAGCTCTGCCCCTACCACGTCTAGACCTACCCCTAGACTGGGAATCATAAGCAGGATATGTCCATCCCTTAGTAGGCCAATTTCTACTAAACTTGGTGGCTGCACCTGCAAAAAATCTTTAACAGTTTGCATAGACTTAGCTTTGTCCTCCATTTTCTTTAAAACTGCTTCCACAGGCGAACCAAACAACACATCAGACTGTAAAGGAGCATCCAAAATCCTTGTCTTAACATGCTCTGCTAAATTCTGATCCCTCAACCAGGCATGCCTGCGAAGAACAGAACTAGTGGCAGCCACCCTCGAGGAGGCCTGCACAGCATCAAAACCACATTGCAAAGAATGCTTACCCACTTGTTCAGACACATGAACTAAATCCAGCAACTCTTTACACTCTATGCCTTCCGCCAAAGCATCCACCTTAGATTTCAATTGTGAAAGGAGATAATTTTGATATTTTAGCATGTGAAACTGACAATTCAACGCCCTCATGGCTAAAGTGGAAGAAGTATACACTTTCTTTCCCCATCTATCCAAAGCCCTTGCCTCTTTATCAGTGGGAACAGGATTTTTAACAACAGAGGCCTTAACACCTTTAGGCCCCTGAGAAACAGTTTCGGGTCTGCCCTAGGACTCTTAAAAGATACTTATGAGCTTCAGGCACCCTATAGTACCTATCAGGTTTAACAGGGGCAGGAGGCAAAGAATCAGGGTTCAAGGAAGCCTCTGCAAAACATCTTCCACCACATTCAACACAGGAGGAATAGCTAAGGGCCTATGCTGGGGTAAAACAAGAATTCCCTAAGCCTTTTCCTGGAATCAGAGTAATCTTGGCCTTCCCATTTAAAGTGCTCCCTCATGGAATGCAGAGTCTCTGAAAATGAGAAATCCTCAGGAGGAGAAGCTGTAGGAGTGGAATCATCCACATCAGAATCAGAATAAGGAGGATACTCCTGCAAGTCTTCCAGAAGACTCAGAAGCCTCTGAACACTGTTCAAAACTCTCAAACTCAGGTTCCACCCTAGGCCTCTTATCCGGAGGGCATAGAACCTCTAATCATAGTAATCAAATCTTCTGCCATTTTAAGCATATGTTTCTTAGGCACAGAACCTGAAGTGCCAGGAGAAGCCCCCACTGAAGCTAAACTTGGCCTACCTCTCAAAGAAGTTTTGGAAACAGAAGGAGAGGCTCTAACTACCTTGGGAAGAGAGGGAAGAACAGTTACCTGAGAAGCCCCCTCAGCCTGGCCTACCTCCTGAGAGGGCACATCCTGTAACAGTAAAGTCTCTGCCTGAGACTCCAAAGAAACTCCTGGCAAAACCTCTGGCTCCACTGAGCCTTCTAAAGAACCGACGTCCGGGACTGCCGGTTCATCAACCCTAGGCTTTGCTGTTTTGTCCTTGCGCTTTTTGGACGAAGCGGGCGTCGGAGCATCCGACGGCATTTTATAATTACAACACTTCCCAAACACTAACCTGGCACAGTCTAACCTTCTCTTAATAGTGCGTTTGTTAAATCTAGCACAAGAGCGGCATCCAACAACGTCGTGCTCAGGCCCTAAACAAGGTATACACAAAGTATGGTAATCCCTATGAGGTATCTGCTTCCCACAAGAAATACAGTTATTCACTTTTTCTGACATCCGGTTAAATACTGAGGCAAGAAAAAACCAAAATGTTCCCCAACGGGGTACTTAGCCAACTTTGATTCGGTCTGAAACTCCGATTTCAGAAAATTTCAGAACGCCAACCTGCACTCGCAAAACTGCTTCTGCATCGGACCATGCGGCAAAAAAGACTGAGGATATGACGTCGGTCATGCGCATTAGTACCCTGACGTCCTGACATCAGTCTAATGCGCCTTGACCGACGTCAGCCATATACTTTGGTATTCGGGCCGACTGGACAGCGGACTACCCCAATGGTTAGGACTGCAGCAATGTGGAATGAAGAACATCAAACTAATCTAGCTGAAAGCATACCATTCATGATGTAAGAAAAAACTTCATCAAAACAATTCTGTATCTCACTTTCACTTCTTTTGCACCCAGGATGAGGCATCCTGTGATGAATCTGTCATCTGCAGCTGGACATATCTGTCAGTACCACATGTAGGATGCTTTAAACTAGGCAAGCTGTTTCCCTATTGAACTCTAGTACTTTGATTACAGGACAATACCTTACAATATGTTAATTATCATTCATAAGAGTAATTGTAATACTAATTATGAATTATAGTAATTACAGTTACTACTTCAAAGTGCCTGAAATATTAGTCCATGAGCTGTTCTTGCCATAAAAGCATCTAGCAAAGAGTATTCAAGGTAACTAACATGCCAACACATCATGTTTTCTATTCCACATCACTAACACCACAAGATACGTTGCAGACAGATGTAACTAAATGAGATATTTTCCAGAACTGTCATTTTCCAGTGAGCCTGAATTCCTCCTGTACACACTTCACAACTTTGTCATCTCCATGAAACAGGATCTATTCAGATTCCTAACTGATGAATTCAAGCTAATCTGGCTGATGGCATGCTTTTCATGATGTAAGAAAAAAACTTCATAAAAACAGTCCTGTATCTTTGTATCATTCCTTTTGTACCAAAAGTGACATTTTAAGCTTAATCTTTCAGCTGCAGGTGGACATATCTGTCATTACCACCTGTGGTCTGCTATTCAAACATACAAGCTCTTTTGACAGGAAAAAGTTATAGAAGAGGGGGATATGCTTTCTGGTTACAGTGTCTGCCAATATGTAATGGAATTATTCAAGCGTCACAGCAAGATTTAGATGAACTTTTGAAAGAAAAATACAGGTAGTATAAAAATAGTTAAGGTATCCCACTGACATAGGGCAAGGCATGCATGTGCTACTGGTGACCCAGGTTCGAACATGCCATGCAGAATGATTTCCTTCCTAATGAAGAGTTTTAGGTCTGCTACAGAAAATCTACTGGATGAAACTAAAGGGAGCTCTGATAGTTGGTTAACTGTCTGAAAACCATGTGTGTGAGCTGAATTTTTAGCAATCTGTCCAAATTGCACTTTCTCTTGGAGGTTACTGGAAGGGGAATATTTTTGCCAGATTTGCTGCAAACCATTACTACTGGTCACACCACAGTCTAGCACTTAGGTTACAATTTACTAGAATTACCACACTATCTTTATCATAACTTGCTACTATACACAAAAGCTTGCATAAGCCAGACAACTGTTCAATCATAAAAAAAATCATAAAACTGTATTCCCCTGGAAGACAACTAAGATCAAAAGATAAATCTCTGCTGACCATCACAAAGTCTTACAGTTCTAAAGGGGACTTCCTATACTCAAACAAGATTTTGGAAATGTGGAACTCCATCCTTCTAGCACAAAAAAACAGACCAAAATGGAAATGCCTTCAAAAAATAATTAAAATGTGACCTGAGAGAAAGGATCTGCTACTGCATCTCACCAGGTTGACAGCTGTTCTTATCTCTAGAACAAACCCTGAGTGTACTCCTTTCCACACTTCTGTTTTCTCATTACAGTAATTTCCTTATACTCTCAGTGAATTATACCTTTCTTACTATTACCATTTTCCTAATACAATTTTCTTCTTAGAAGGACTTTTTCACACACAAAAGATTTTTCTATATCAAGGACATTTCTCTCCCCTCTCTCAAAATTCCAGAAAACTGTATCCACACTCAACTTCTTCACAATCTCCTCTCAGAACAGCTCTTAACCACTACTCAAGATGAACTCTGCCCTAATCATAGTAAAACGACTGCATTATTATCCTTTTTAGATAATATAAACAAGAAAAGGGACTCTGGCAAACTTCTTTCTTCTGTATTTTTGGATCTGTCCAAAGCATTTGATACCACCTCACATAGCAAACTCCTTCAGCAACTGCTCCATCTCAGCCTATCCCCTCCTCCACTTCAGTGGTTTAAAAGCTACCTATTTGATAGACAGCAAACTGTTAGATGGAAACTACTTACTCTGCTTACCTGTGTTACCAGTGGAATAGCCTCCAAAGATATCCCCTGCACGTAAGGAGCTGCACGGCTAAAGAAATGTCAAAAACAAAAGGAAACAAGCCAGCAACAAGTGGACCGCTGATAAATAAGTAGTTTAATAATAAACTACCAAAGCAACATGAGAGCTTACAGACATACCGGTTTCGGCCCGGATTTAAACCTAGCCTTCTTCAGTGTTTTACAAAGAAGCCAATCATGAAGTGCTTTTATATAATCATGAAAAAATTATGATTGGTTGACCAGAAAATACTATGCTCATGAATATTCATCAAGATTATATACTTTCCAAATTTGTTAATAAACATTCATTAAGCCCTGGGCTGAGAAGTACACCAAATTAAGACATACTATACTCATAAATATTCATCAAGAATATATACTTTGCCAAATTTATTTATAAACATTCATTAAGCCCTGGGTTGAAGAGTGCACCAAGTTTGGTGATCCATTTCTTTTCTTTCACATCAAGTTTTTTGTGCCAGCCACATTTGTTGGTTCTATCGCCAATAACTTTGTCAATAATTGTGAAATGAAATTGTGCCTTATTATGTACAAGTGTATGTTTATATAGTGCATTAGATGTTTTTTTACATCTAATGTCACTCAAATGTTCCGACACATGTAACCTAACTGGTCGAGAGGTTTGCCCAACATAAAATGAGTGACAGGTGCAACATGCCATATATATGGCCCAATCAGTATTACAGTTAGCAAAAAATTGAATGTCAAAAACTCTATTACTGTTTCTGCTAGTGAATTCTTTTGTTTTTACCATATATTTACAGTTGACACAGTGGCCACAGGGAAAACAACCAATGAGTTTGTCCCCCAAAATAGTTGTTTGATATATCTGGGGTAAGGTAGATTCAAAATGATGTTTGTAATGATTAAAGTATCCCGCTAGGTTCTTTCCTTCTGAAAGGAAAATGAACATTTATTGGGAATGATTGCTTTGGTTCTGACATCTGCTTCCAGTATATTCCAATTATCCTTGATAATATTCATGAAATTATTAGTGTTTCTGCCAAAAGTGGTTGTAAAGCGCAGTATATTTGTCTTAATGGGTTTCTTTTTGTACATCAAAAGATTTGATCTGTGTAAACCTGAAGCATAATTACGAGCCATTGTAACATACCCTGAGTTGTAACCCCTATCAATAAATCTATTATGCAGATCTTGAGCATAATGAGCAAAACTAGTGTTATCAGAACAGTTGCGTCTGATTCTGATGAATTGTGATTTTGGAATGTTTTTGGCGATATGTTTTGGATGAAAGCTGGAGGCGTGGAGTATGGTGTTATACTGGGGAAATTTTCTATAGATTTCAGTTTTTAGAGTATTATCCATATTCCTAGTTACCAGAACATCCAAAAATGTTATGGATTTTTGATCACAGGTGATAGTAAATTGTATTCCCCATTTATTATCATTCAAGTATTCCATAAATTCCTGAAGATATGAAACATCTGATCTCCACACCATCCAGCAGTCATCCAAATATCTTCGCCAAATATCAATTTCAGGTAGAAACAAATTATGAGTATCATCATAAATCATAATTTGTTCTATATAAGCCATGAATAGATCAGCATATATAGGGGCAAAAGACGCCCCCATTGCTGTACCTCTGATCTGTAAGAAACATTCCTGATTGTAGAAAAAAACATTTTTGGTCAACACATGCTCAGTCAAATTTAACAAAAAGGTATTAAATCCTGGTTGATACATATTAGATTGATGAAGCCAAAATTCAATAGCATCCAATCCGGCCCAATGTGGAATATTAGTATATAATGAGCACACATCCAAAGTACAGAGCCACCAATCTGAATCCAACTGCATATCATTAACAATGCCCAAAAATTGAGTAGTGTCCTGTATTCGTGATCTAACAAATGACAACAAAGGCTTCAAATGCATAGTTAGAAATTCAGAAAGAGGCTCAGTAAGTGAGCCCATGCCCGACACAATGGGCCTACCTGGTGGATGTAGAAGATATTTATGTATTTTCGGTAGAAAATAGATATATTGTCTAATAGGGTCAGAGCTTGTTAAATGGTTTAATGTTTTTTTGGTTATAATCCCATTATCAAAAGCAGAATGTAGAAAATCATCTATTTCCTTTTTAAATACTGGGGTGGGGTCCAGTGGCATTTTGGTGTAGTATCGAGCATCATCCAATTGTTTGTGTGCTTCAATATCATAAAAGCTCCAATTTAACACCACCACTGCCCCTCCTTTGTCTGCATTGATAATGACCAAATCCTTGTTACGTACTAATTCTTCCAAACAAGACATTTCACCATCAGTCATATTATTAGACATTGGTAAACAATGATTATACTGAAAATGTAACTCATTAAGTACACTGCGCAAAAATAAGTTAACAGTTGGATGCATGGGGGGTGTGAATAATGAAGCATGATATTTAAAAGAATCCATTTGTGACTGTTCAACATCCCCTTTGTCCTGAAAAAATAATTTAAGATTAATAAGTCTGCAAAATGAAAATAAATCTTGTGTGAAATTATCCTCAGAAACAAAAAAACCAGGAATGAAAGATAGTCCTTTATTTAGTAGCGATATTTGTTCAGCTGTAAGTACAGTATTAGAAATATTGCATACATTATTTATTTGTTCGTCAGTATTTGCATCAAATTTTGTAGACTTGTAACTTTTCCTGTGCTTCCTGCCACCCCTCCTCCCTCTATGTTCCCTAAAGGGGGTATATAGTTTTTCCGTTTGGGAGTTGGGGAATCCAAGGTGGACTGTGTTTCAGTATCCGTCCCTGATGAGGTGTCATAATCAGTAGATTCAATATTACTGCCACGTCCTTTGAGTATAGAACGCGGACGTTTCCTTTTAAAATTAGATGAATGTTTGTTTTTATTATGCCCATCTTGGAATCTAACATGTCTGATATTTTTAAAAGGTTGCCCCTTCTCATAATCAGAAAGGTCACGAGAAAATTTTTTGAGTTTTCTTTCCTTCAAGACCGTATCAAAACTTAATAGTTCAGTACTAAGCTTTGATAGTAGGGCAGGAAAAAAAGTTTCATTTTGATAATGATTACAGTCCTCAATAGACTTTAACACTTGAGTAGTTTCTTTATCAATAATCCTAGTATAATAATCCGATAAAGAACTAACAAACTTCATTGAACACTCTTGCTGAATGGAAAACCATTCTGTAGTTAGACTATCATCAGGGTCAGCCACCAAAGGCTGAATTTTGACCCTGAGACCCCTAGGGCAAATGCCCTTAGCCAAATAAGCCTTGAGTAATTTGTGGTGCCAAACACAAGATCTGAGTGTTTTCATATTTTTGTTAAGTTCAGCAAAATGTTTTTCACATTTTTGTTCAGGCTTCATGGAAATAATGTTCCCAGAGCCCACAGAATCATCACCAATACCAAAAGGTGCAAGATCATCCTTATCTGCTGATAAATCCAAAAGTATTTTATTTAAATCCATGATAAATTTATGTTACTCAAAATATTGTTAAATGCAACCACGTCCTGTGTATAATTCTAATGATATTCAGACAATAATGGCAATGTACTGTCGGTGCCAAAATAATGCACCCTAAAGCCACGTCATATACAGGACAATAATGGTATAATAACTCCAGCACTAAAGACAAAATAGAGTCAAATGTTGTTGCTGGCTTGTTTCCTTTTGTTTTTGACATTTCTTTAGCCGTGCAGCTCCTTACATGCAGGGGATATCTTTGGAGGTTACACGTTGACTTACTTCCTGCTGGGGGAACCATGGTGGACTGTGTCGGCGTATCCGTCGAATTTCATTTGGCTGACCAAATTATTGCTCATCTTTGAACCTAACTTGGATGATTTTCTGATATACTAAGCTCTATATGTTTAGCCGACTGGTTCCAGATTCTAGTTTGTGCACCAAGCTGGCTACGCCATCCAACGACTAATGTACCAAGCCGATTTATTATTAACGCCAATTTCATTGAGGCTGATGACAACTATAGAAGGGCCCGCATATGCTACGTGGTGAGTCGCTATTCATCTGCACTACTGAGCACCTATATTTATCACTTTTGGTGCGGGTTTTACTTTCAAAAGGGAAACTATTGGAACTTTTTTCATCAGAACTTCTCTTTTGGGCAGGTGCCGTATTACTATTCAACTCTATGACTGTTACTTATTCTGCAAAGAGGTGAACTGGGACAAGTGCCATTAGCGTTTTGTGTGCGGGTGACTATTGGATTATATTTTCATATTTATGAGGGTCGTGACTCTATTTGTGACCATTTTTTCATCCCCTAACACGTGCGAACTAATCTCATGCTTCCCTCAAGACAACTCTTGGTGGATTATGCTGTGTTTTATTGCATCTGGAATTAACAACGATATCAGTTAAAAGCTTCTTAAGGAACTGTGACTTATATTGGTCCTTTGGACACTCATTTTGCATTTATATCTATGAATGATAATTAGAACATCTTGATGAATATATATTTTTGGTTATAATAACTGATGCTGATTATTGTGCTTGTGCTACTATTATCAGTACGACAGTACAAAAAACTTTTTAACAAAAGATATATGAGATAATTCTATCTGTCTCTTTTTGATGCAAACATTATTGTACCTCTATATGTTCATGTTATATTCTATATAACCATTATTAGGGCCATATTAAGACCATTATTACTTGTTTCCTAATAGTATACCTTCTTTTCTAGTTGTTAAGTGGAACAAAGAATTACCTTTTTCTAATATTTTTGTGAAGTTCTTGTTAAGCGATGGGTCTCAGCACCCTAAGGATTATGCTCATTATAATATATATAAATGTCCTGTGAAATATAGGAACTTTATTTTTGGATGCTATAATAACATCTTAATAACACTATTCTTATTATCAGTATATTATAGCATGAACAATTGAAATATCAATTGTTTTGTGTGGCCTACATGATTATTGTGTTTATGTTATAATTAACAGTAGCATAGGTTAGCCTAACCAGCACATATGAGGCAGTTCCATGAATATAATAGTCTATTTTTTAATGACAAATGGCATTAGGCACATTCTCTACAATATTGGTTAGAATTTTTCAGTATAAGAAATTTCATTTCTGCATATTTTATATTGGACAATTAATAAGAAGTTTTCTTGAGCTTCAAGTTCATAGATTTCCATCACTAGTGGATGTTTTTTATGCATAACTTTGGAGCACATATAATAGTTATATTATTTGATTAACATTTGGATATTACCAAACAAGGGAAATAAGTGCCCAAAAGTTGAGTTTAACTTTTGCCCACTAGCAGTACAGTCATCACAATATTGTGGTTTTGTGCATGTAATGACTATAAGATGCACATTTTTTTGCACCTTATATTATATTGCCATTATTGTTTGAGTATCATAAACACGATAACTGTTTTTTGAGCTGACACATGATAATAAGTATATTATTTTCAATAATTTCTATAACTTTCTCCAAAAATTATTTATTCTAGGGCCCTTGAGATCGCTTTAATCAATATATAAATGATTTATTTCTGAGATATGGGTTGTCTACCTCTATACTATATACACTAAATGGTTCCTTAGGGCTTTTATAATGATACATTTACCTCTTCAATACTCACGTTGGATATATCCCTAATTGTGAATTTATACACTGTTATTACCAATTGATGACTCTTATGGACGTTTCCGAAACACATATAATAAAATATATATGATTATATTAACACTTGACGTCATTGAACCACCAAGTGTCTGCATGCAGGGTTTTATATTTTTTTTCCTCTGGGACCATCAAAACAATTTTCATTTATATTTATATTAATTAGAGAATTTGGGTGCCAAACATTTGACTCTATTTTGTCTTTAGTGCTGGAGTTATTATACCATTATTGTCCTGTATATGACGTGGCTTTAGGGTGCATTATTTTGGCACCAACAGTACATTGCCATTATTGTCTGAATATCATTAGAATTATACACAGGACGTGGTTGCATTTAACAATATTTTGAGTAACATAAATTTATCATGGATTTAAATAAAATACTTTTGGATTTATCAGCAGATAAGGATGATCTTGCACCTTTTGGTATTGGTGATGATTCTGTGGGCTCTGGGAACATTATTTCCATGAAGCCTGAACAAAAATGTGAAAAACATTTTGCTGAACTTAACAAAAATATGAAAACACTCAGATCTTGTGTTTGGCACCACAAATTACTCAAGGCTTATTTGGCTAAGGGCATTTGCCCTAGGGGTCTCAGGGTCAAAATTCAGCCTTTGGTGGCTGACCCTGATGATAGTCTAACTACAGAATGGTTTTCCATTCAGCAAGAGTGTTCAATGAAGTTTGTTAGTTCTTTATCGGATTATTATACTAGGATTATTGATAAAGAAACTACTCAAGTGTTAAAGTCTATTGAGGACTGTAATCATTATCAAAATGAAACTTTTTCCTGCCCTACTATCAAAGCTTAGTACTGAACTATTAAGTTTTGATACGGTCTTGAAGGAAAGAAAACTCAAAAAATTTTCTCGTGACCTTTCTGATTATGAGAAGGGGCAACCTTTTAAAAATATCAGACATGTTAGATTCCAAGATGGGCATAATAAAAACAAACATTCATCTAATTTTAAAAGGAAACGTCCGCGTTCTATACTCAAAGGACGTGGCAGTAATATTGAATCTACTGATTATGACACCTCATCAGGGATGGATACTGAAACACAGTCCACCTTGGATTCCCCAACTCCCAAACGGAAAAACTATATACCCCCTTTAGGGAACATAGAGGGAGGAGGGGTGGCAGGAAGCACAGGAAAAGTTACAAGTCTACAAAATTTGATGCAAATACTGACGAACAAATAAATAATGTATGCAATATTTCTAATACTGTACTTACAGCTGAACAAATATCTCTACTAAATAAAGGACTATCTTTCATTCCTGTTTTTTTTGTTTCTGAGGATAATTTCACACAAGATTTATTTTCATTTTGCAGACTTATTAATCTTAAATTATTTTTTCAGGACAAAGGGGATGTTGAACAGTCACAAATGGATTCTTTTAAATATCATGCTTCATTATTCACACCCCCCATGCATCCAACTGTTAACTTATTTTTGCGCAGTGTACTTAATGAGTTACATTTTCAGTATAATCATTGTTTACCAATGTCTAATAATATGACTGATGGTGAAATGTCTTGTTTGGAAGAATTAGTACGTAACAAGGATTTGGTCATTATCAATGCAGACAAAGGAGGGGCAGTGGTGGTGTTAAATTGGAGCTATTATGATATTGAAGCACACAAACAATTGGATGATGCTCGATACTACACCAAAATGCCACTGGACCCCACCCCAGTATTTAAAAAGGAAATAGATGATTTTTTACATTCTGCTTTTGATAATGGGATTATAACCAAAAAAACATTAAACCATTTAACAATCTCTGACCCTATTAGACAATATATCTATTTTCTACCGAAAATACATAAAGATCTTCTACATCCACCAGGTAGGCCCATTGTGTCGGGCATGGGCTCACTTACTGAGCCTCTTTCTGAATTTCTAACTATGCATTTGAAGCCTTTGTTGTCATTTGTTAGATCACGAATACAGGACACTACTCAATTTTTTGGCATTGTTAATGATATGCAGTTGGATTCAGATTGGTGGCTCTGTACTTTGGATGTGTGCTCATTATATACTAATATTCCACATTGGGCCAGATTGGATGCTATTGAATTTTGGCTTCATCAATCTAATATGTATCAACCAGGATTTAATACCTTTTTGTTAAATTTGACTGAGCATGTGTTGACCAAAAATGTTTTTTTCTACAATCAGGAATGTTTCTTACAGATCAGAGGTACAGCAATGGGGGCATCTTTTGCCCCTATATATGCTGATCTATTCATGGCTTATATAGAACAAATTATGATTTATGATGATACTCATAATTTGTTTCTACCTGAAATTGATATTTGGCGAAGATATTTGGATGACTGCTGGATGGTGTGGAGATCAGATGTTTCATATCTTCAGGAATTTATGGAATACTTGAATGATAATAAATGGGGAATACAATTTACTATCACCTGTGATCAAAAATCCATAACATTTTTGGATGTTCTGGTAACTAGGAATATGGATAATACTCTAAAAACTGAAATCTATAGAAAATTTCCCCAGTATAACACCATACTCCACGCCTCCAGCTTTCATCCAAAACATATCGCCAAAAACATTCCAAAATCACAATTCATCAGAATCAGACGCAACTGTTCTGATAACACTAGTTTTGCTCATCATGCTCAAGATCTGCATAATAGATTTATTGATAGGGGTTACAACTCAGGGTATGTTACAATGGCTCGTAATTATGCTTCAGGTTTACACAGATCAAATCTTTTGACGTACAAAAAGAAACCCATTAAGACAAATATACTGCGCTTTACAACCACTTTTGGCAGAAACACTAATAATTTCATGAATATTATCAAGGATAATTGGAATATACTGGAAGCAGATGTCAGAACCAAAGCAATCATTCCCAATAAATGTTCATTTTCCTTTCGTAAAGGAAAGAACCTAGCGGGATACTTTAATCATTACAAACATCATTTTGAATCTACCTTACCCCAGATATATCAAACAACTATTTTGGGGGACAAACTCATTGGTTGTTTTCCCTGTGGCCACTGTGTCAACTGTAAATATATGGTAAAAACAAAAGAATTCACTAGCAGAAACAGTAATAGAGTTTTTGACATTCAATTTTTTGCTAACTGTAATACTGATTGGGCCATATATATGGCATGTTGCACCTGTCACTCATTTTATGTTGGGCAAACCTCTCGACCAGTTAGGTTACGTGTGTCGGAACATTTGAGTGACATTAGATGTAAAAAAACATCTAATGCACTATATAAACATACACTTGTACATAATAAGGCACAATTTCATTTCACAATTATTGACAAAGTTATTGGCGATAGAACCAACAAATGTGGCTGGCACAAAAAACTTGATGTGAAAGAAAAGAAATGGATCACCAAACTTGGTGTACTCTTCAACCCAGGGCTTAATGAATGTTTATAAATAAATTTGGCAAAGTATATATTCTTGATGAATATTTATGAGTATAGTATGTCTTAATTTGGTGTACTTCTCAGCCCAGGGCTTAATGAATGTTTATTAACAAATTTGGAAAGTATATAATCTTGATGAATATTCATGAGCATAGTATTTTCTGGTCAACCAATCATAATTTTTTCATGATTATATAAAAGCACTTCATGATTGGCTTCTTTGTAAAACACTGAAGAAGGCTAGGTTTAAATCCGGGCCGAAACCGGTATGTCTGTAAGCTCTCATGTTGCTTTGGTAGTTTATTATTAAACTACTTATTTATCAGCGGTCCACTTGTTGCTGGCTTGTTTCCTTTTACCAGTGGAATAGCCCAAGGCTCAATTCCTGGTTTGCTTCTCTTTAACGATTTTTATCAATGTCCTCTATACCTCTTCTAGGCAAGCATCACTTAGACAGTATGCTGGTGATTCAACACTAATGTGCTCATCTGACACTCTGGCACATCGCTTGAAGTCACACAAAAACCTTCATCTCTGTTGAAAACTAGCTTCACAATGCACAATTATTATTCAAACCCCCCCCCCCCCAAAAAAAGAAAACTACTCTTATTCCTCCCCAAAGTACATCTGAGGGACAAATCCAGCTTCAAAATGTTCTCACTTAATACAGCAATAGAAATTGTATCGCACACAAAACTGCTTGGTGTGACAATTGATAACAACCTCAGATTTAAATTCTACATTCAAAATAATGTAAAAAAAAACTCACCAGAAACTTGGCATGATTTAGAGACATAAAAACTTTCATTCTAACTCTGCTAAAACCACCCTACCTATCAACTACTTGCCTCCTTTCTTCACTCTATATGGTGCCCCTATCCTTACCAACTTGCAGGTATATGTTAAAACTAAACTTGAAATACTCACAATACTGTACACATTACTGCAAGGCCCTTAAAAGTTTGAAATGGCTTGAACTACCCCACTCCCTGCACTTCATACAAATAGCCCACAACATCATTATAAGCCCCATGCCTGTTCTGTACTAAGCTCTATTCTTCCTTCCTATCACCCAAACAGACCCCGTCATTCTAATGATAAACAGCTTCTCACCATCTATAAACTTCAAAAAGCAACTGGAAATGGCCTTTACTGCTAGTCTGTTGCCACAAATGGAATTCTATTCCACAGGCTATTAGAACTGTAACTTACCACCCTTCCTTCAAGCACCTTCTGAAAGACCACCTACCACACTCGTGGCTCTGCTCTTGCTATACCCCTGGTTGAACATCAATCTTGTTTACTATTCTCCACCCTTATTTCTACAGGTTCTCTACCTATCACATTTTCCTCATCTTCACCTGGCTATCCTACCCTCTCTACCACTCAACATAACCTCTTCCTATCACCTCCTCCCCATGTATACTAATGTATCCTAATCTCTGTCCCCTTTATAGTTACAACTAAACTAAACACATGACTTTTACTTATTACTGCTGTGAATTGCCAAAAGGACACTCTCAAGAATTGTACATAGTTATTGCTTTTCATTTTCTCATTGTTCTCTTCAAAATATTTTTGTTATATCTCTATGTCTTACATTATTGTTGACTATTTTTAAATGTGTCATTTCCAACTGTTTTCTATGTAATGTCTTTGAAAAAATATATATATTTCTCTGTTACATGGAGCTTTCCTTCACAAGCCTCTGCTGAAAATGGGCTATTGTGACCCAGTCGGACTTTCCCAGTAAACAAATGTCAATAAATAAATAAAGACCTACAGTATGACTAATGTATTACCATAAGGTAAACTCAGAAACTGTTTCTCTGTATAAACATCTCCATCTTATATGTACGTGATGCATATGCCAGATGTGGATTCTTTTACTGTATGTAATGTCGGACTTGTTTTTGCTGAATTTCTTTTATGCATTATGTTATACTGTATATAATTCACCAATTTTTCTTTTAAACTTTCATGATTGTTTTAATGATTGTATAATATATGGAGCTTTTCTCCCCAGGCCACTGTGGAAAAGGGATTCATTCTAAACCCAGTTAGTCTAGCTAGCCTGGTAAACAAACACAAACAAAATAATATACAGATAGACAGACAGATATAAATATAGAAATAGATATAGGTAGAGATAGAGATATAGATAGAGATCTCTATCTATATCTGTATAGATCTAGCTATCTATATAGATACATATACTCTATGATCTTACAAGTAATAACTGCAACAAGCTTCTTTCAAACTAAATGATTTTATCTACAGACAGACTTTACTTGTGCTGGGAAAACAGAGTGAACAAATAACTTGCAATAAAAGAAAAAGTTCAGTCTGTTCTGTCATGTTCGCAGCTATAACACAACATAGGTGATCTGGATTATCCTTATAGCTGACAGCCTCTCAGGACTGCACACTGTGAACAAGCACATAAACTAAAACATCTTTGGAAAACACTGTCTCGTCCTCAGACTCCAAACCCTATAAGAACAGGTTCAGGGAAACAGTCACTTACCAGTTTTAGTCTCTCAATTTCTTAAATTCTTTCATTGCCTTAGTTGTAGCAATATAGTTCTTTACCTGACTCCCTCCAGTACAGGAAAAGTAACTTCCAGGTTCTTTGGTAACAGGTCTTACAGTGGCAATTATGAATCCTACCCAGGACTCCAGTCACATAGCTATTTCCTTTGGTCTCAGACAGTCTCTCTCTCTCTCTTTCTCTTTACCACAAACACATTCACAAGCAAGCTGTCCAAACCCCTTTGGCCTTCCCCACAACTTCTGCCATGTTAAACCTGCCTGCCCCCCCCACACACACACAATAGGAGCATATTATTGCTAATTCCCTTACCTGGAAACCCAGACATGCTGGTTTATTACTCTGACTTCTTAACACACTTATACAGTTACCTATCTAATGCTGTAGATCACCTGCATACTCCACATTTGGCACCAAACTAGTGTCACCATAGCAAACTGCTGGCCTTTCCCCACAGCTTGTCCTACCTTTTGGGCAGTTATCTAGTCAAGCCATAGCAGTATGCTACAAGAGATCAACAGATATATAAATATATAGTTACCAATAGTGAGGGTGTGTGTATACATACATATACATATATGTATGTGTGTGTGTGTGTGTGTGTATACACACACACACTCATATATATTTATATATATATATATATATATATATATATATATATATATATATATATATATATAGGTTTACTATGGTATGGTAGAACCGGACCCCATCGAATGATGGGCTCGTCAACCCATGTACGCAAAAACGACAATGTCTTCGACCTCGAAACGGGCTTTAACATGGGTCAGGATAGGGGCAAGATTCGTAGTTTGACAATGTTGGGTTCGACATTGTTGCCATTTGGCCTCCAGACTTCAAATGAAATGGATTCGACTGAACCCACTTTGACCTTACCATAGTAAATATATATATATATATATATATATATATATATATATATATATATATAATATATATATATATATAATATATAATATATATATATATATATATATATAAAAAATGGGCATGCCTTCATTGAAGGTTGGGCGTCGAGCTGGCACCTCAGCACCATAAAAATCTACTGCCAATCATTAGCGGACCAGAGTTCCACTGTGGCAACCCCTAGCCGGGAGAAGCCGAAAGAAGAAGAACAACATATATATACACACACATAACACACTCACTTGCACACGGGCATGCACACAAACACACAAGTATATACATGTATAAGTGTGTGTGTGTGTGTGTGTGTGTGTGTGTTTGTGTGTGTATATGTTTAAACTTAACAAGGTGAGTACTTACCTATGGTATAACTTTTTAGTTTCTAGAATACTTAAATACTTCAGAATGCAAATTGCATTATTCAGAATTAATTCAGAAGTTAAATCTGTAGGGAGTGGCAACTTTCATGCAAGTTTCTAAAACAAGCTTCAACATATATTTAAATCTTGTTCCTTATGTAGAACAGCAGGCTTATATCATGCCCTGAGCAGAAGTATATCTAATGTACCATGTGAGGATTTCCAGTTTTCTTAATTATGCCTTTATTTTTATCCACAGAGCACAAGAGCTTGGGAAGAATGTACTGGAACGATCTGAAGTCAACCTACTACCACCAGTCACAAATCCAGATAAAATCATCTGTGTAGGAATGAACTATGCTGACCACTGTGCAGAGCTTAATGTGCCTACCCCAAAAGAGCCAGTAATATTCAACAAATTCCCCAGTTCCATTGTTGGTCCATATGACAGCATCATTCTACCAAAAGAAAGTAAGGTAGGGGTGCCATCTTTTCTGGAAAGCTTGTTTATTGTACATAAATAATAAAGATACGTAAGTAATTTGCTATCACTTTCTGGGAGTTGGAAAGAAAATAATTTATAACACACATATTTTTTATCATCCATGTCTTTTCTACCCAATTATGTCACTCCTTTATCTACTAGACCTTAACAAATTCCAAGTCTCTATTACTTTCTGTTAATCCACTGTGAAGTAAAGGTGTCCTTAACATTTTGCAACCTGAAATTGCCACACATATATAACCTGGAGATGTCTCTACCATATTTACATTAACTACTGATGGCACATTACTTATTCTTTTGAGAGGATGCTACATTGTCTTTGCTTTGCATCTTGAATACACAGCTGAATTTTTTTGGCTTGTCTTCAGATGGGTTTTGTGTCAGGTCCTGCAGGTTATTATTTTCTTAAACACTTTTCTTAAATTACCAGTTAAGACATAGGCAAACATACATTTAGAGAAAAGAAAACAAACCATTTTGACATTTTTCCATTTAAATACAGTATACCTCACATATATTTTCTTTGCTACTATAATCAGTCCAGCATTACAAAAATTGCTGAACTCTTGCCTTCCTTTAAACCTCATTTCTCCTCTTGAACTTTATTATGCATGTATTGTTCCCACAATTTCCATTTACTTCTACGTAATTTGCTCCTTCACTTTTCTAAACATCCCTCTTCCAGTTCTTTTATCTCTTTTATAATATTAAATACCTCCAATACAGCTGGTGTAGACTTTGATTTTCATTTTGTACTGAATGTCTTTTTGCAGCCAACATAATTAAATTTAATAAGGCCTAATTGGATCATCAACAGAACACATACTAACAAAGTTAGTGACTCCAGTTCTACCAGTAGATCCATCACCAGTGGTGTACTGCAAGGATCTGTACTGGGCCCTTTACTATTTGGAACCTATTTCTTGGAAGTACCATCTAAAGTAGACAGCCTTTGGCTTACTAAGTTCACTGATGATTGTAAGTTAGGCACAATCATTGCATCTCCCAGCAATGATAACATATTACAGGAAAGGCTAACACAAATGACTGGTGCCAAATTCAAGGTCTAAAACTAAATGCAAAAAAGTGCACTATTATCCCATTTGACAAAGTGGAATTCCCTACTAATTACAGCATTGAAAGCACCACTCTAAGTTAAAACGTAGTGGTGCAAGATCTGGGAACACACGTTGACAGCACTCTGAACTTTGACCACCAGGTTTCCATGGTAGTAAGGAAAGCCTTCTACATTACACATCTCATAAGTAAAGGCATCGCATCCATGTCTGAGGATGTTATAACCCCACTTTACTCAACCTTATTCAGACCATTAATAGAGCAGAATGCTCCCTTTTGCATGTATCTCACCAGACACCTGCGGCAACTGGAGAAACCACAAAGGTTTCTCACTAAGAAGATACAGGGCCTCCAAAACATGACCTATGTGGATAGACTGAAAGCCCTATCACTGTACTCTGTATCATATAGGCTACTGAGAGAGAACTTGTGCCTGGCCTACAGAGCAGTCCCTGACACAAATCTGATGGAAATGCTGCACATCCACAAATCAAATGGCACTAGAGTCACTCGCTCTAGGGATCTCAACCTTGCCAGTGATATTAACAGAACATGTTGGAGAAATATGTATGTCTCCCAGAGATTGCCGTTGCCCTGGAATAAGCTTCCAGTTTATGTGAAGCAGAGCTCCTCAATGACCCTATTTAAGTGCAAACTGAACAAATGGATGTGTGACAGCAAATTCACCCTGGGGGTGGCATCCATGTCCCTCATGGACAGGGGTAGTTGATAGTGCTGATCTGCAAAGTATGTCCATCTAACCAAGGAAAATTGGGGCAAGCCAGGATTAACATGACACTTTCCCAGATACCATCTTGTTTTCGGTGATGTGCAAGTGAAGTGGGACTCGAGCACAAAAATGTATACAAACTCCTCATAGTACTAAGCTGATTTGCTATCTGGTCATAAAGCTGCAAACACTTTCTGTACTCAGCTTTTACCCTCACCACTGAAAGAAAACACCACCTTTCTTTTTGGATTACCCTGCAAAAGCCCCCAACATATTAAACAGCAGAAGCCAAAGAACTAAAGCTAAAATAAATTAATGCATGTAATAGAATGGGTAAAATATCCTATATTTAACTTAAACTGCTACCTACTTTATAACACATCACTGCAACGACTCTGGTATCCCTCCCTCCCCACCTTTTTTCTTCTAAGTACTTTTCTTTTTATAGTTACCCTCATACCTTTACATTAAGATTCTGGCACAAGTAATAGTACCCCCTCTGCATTTGTCCAGCTGTGGCACCTCCTATCCAAATTCTCCTTTGTGCATCTTTATTTTTTTGGTAACATATTTTTTCTAAAAACAATTGGCATTTTCTCCTTATTACTCACCTTCCATTATCCTATCCAGGCATCTCTGGTACAGATTAGGTTACAGATTGTTTTTGGTCACTCTCACTGTGTAACAAATTCCAGGGTCAACCCGCTCAGTTTGCTCACTCCACTCTCCAACCCTACCCCCATCCTGCCCACCCCCACTTTCCTCAGATTTATCCACTCCCCCTACACACCCACTCTTTGCCTTGCCCAATCAAAGTCCATTAATTAACTTCACACCTATCAGATATCTCTGTCAATCAAACTATCCTACATATGTGCTCTCTTCAACCTCACTCCTAGTTATACATACTTTTTCCAAGTTCTTCAACAATGGGAGATCACACATCCACACTACTTCTACTTATAGGTTCATAGGATGATACTAGGCTATTGGCCTGGAGGCCCTTATAAACCTTGCCAAGAATTTTGCCCATGTTCCCACAAAGTCAGCACCTGTTTCCCCTGTCCAGCAGGGACACAGCTGGGATCCCAGGGGTGTATTTTCTTTATCCTATCCAGTCGTCCAGGTTCTTCTTAAAGAGGTACTATGATTGACATGGAGAGGGAGTCTATTTTATACATGGAGGAGTCTTTGGGACAGAAATCTATCCCACCGACAAGTTCTATTAATAATCACAGACTCGGTTGAGGCCTTGTGTGCAGGTTGCATGAGTGGAGTTTGACTTATGCATATGCAGCAACTCCATCAAGGCTGGGACTGAGATGGCCTTGTATGCCAGACATGGGTCACCTCTGAGCAGTCTGTATGAGACTGAGTAAAGAGACAGGGCTTTCAGCCTATCAATATAAGACAGGTGTTTGAGACCCTGGATTTTCCTGGTCAGGAACCTCCGTAATCTCTTCAGTTGTTGCATGTGCTTGGCAAGGTACATGCTGAAAGGGGCAGTGTACTCAATAATAGGTCTGATAAGGGAGGAGTACAAGGATGTTATGACCTCTTTGTTCCTGGATGAAATACCCTTACTTATGAGGTGGGCCATGTAGAAAGTCTTCTGTACAACAGAGGCAACATGCTGGTCAAAAGTCAGGTTGCTATTAACCTGTGTGCTCAAGTCCGTCATGACTGATTGTGTGTTTGGTGCACTGTTATTAATGTGATAATTAGTGGGGACTCCATTTCCCCAAAGGGGATAATGATGCATTTCCTGGCATTCAGTTTGAGGCCATGCTTCTGGCACCAGTCATTTGTTTGAGTAAGGCCCTCTTGGAGGATGTTTACATCACTAGGGGAATTTAAAACAGCACCCAGCTTGAAGACATCTGCAAACTTGGTCAGCCACAGACCACTGGTTTTGGCTTGCACCTCAGAAAAGTATATCCCAAACAGTAGAGGCCCCAAGTCCAATCCTTGGGGTACACCACTCATTACAGGTCTAGTACTAGAGGTGGCATTCCCTATTTTGACTGAGTGGGTTCTATCAGTGAGCCAGTTAGCTACCCATCTGGTAACATATGAGTTGCTGCCTAGCTGGGAGAGTTTATCTATTATGCCTGAGTGGGGAATAGTGTCAAAGGCTTTGGCTAGGTCAAGGTAGGCAGTGTGCACCATCTTCCCCTCATCCATGGCTTTGGTGACTGTTTTGAAGAAGTTGACCAAGTTTAATAGGCATGATCTCCCTTTGACAAAACCAAACTGTGTAGGGTCAAGGATTTGGAAGTTGCCAATGTCCTTGTTTATAAGGTCCATGATAATGCATTTCATGACCGTGCAGATCAAGCTAGTTAGGCTGATGGGCCTATAATTGCCTGGGTCAGTGGACGCTCCACCTTTGTGTAGGGGGATCACAGTGGCTGTCCTCCATTCAGCTGGGATGAAGCCGGTGTTCAGTATTTGGTTGAATAGGGTGCCTAATGGAGCTGACAGCTCATGCCCGAGTTCATGTAGGATACAGCCAGGGATGTTGTCAGGTCAAATGGAGACTGTAATTTCTGCCTTTAAGAGGGCTTTAAACACCTGTTCCCTGATGATGGGGGGGGGGGGGCAGGTGCTGGGAATGTCCTGGTTTACTGATGGGGGGACAGGGGGGTGAAGTTTTCATTGAACCTATCTGCCAGTAGGTTGGCTATATCTTCATTTTCCATTGAAACATTGGAAAAGGTTTCACTGACACAGTCTCTCTGTGGTCTTTATTACCAGAAGAACAAGAAGCAGAATCGCCTTCTGTTTCACAACTATTTTTTCTCAGACAAACTTTTGTATTTCCTCCTTAGCATATACTTCATCAAAAAATGATTGTGTCCCTCCAGGGAAGAATATTTTGAAGATATCTGGGTATAACAATTTGAATCTCATGCCTGCTTCTCGACATTCGCTGAACAGTGGGATAACTTTACCCCTCTTCTGCCTGGTGTACAATGAGTTATCATTCTCCACAAACACTCTGCTGTCTCCCACTTTTAGTATGTTGTCCTTTTGCCACAGTTTTGTCAGAGTCAGCTTCTTCTGCTGGTAGGATTGCATCTTTACTGTTAAAGGACTAGGTTGCTTTCTCTTTGCCAGGTTTGGAGCATACACATGATGTGCCCTTTCAATTAACAGCTCCTGCTGTATAACACTAGTCCACTTGCTTAGTTGTGCTTTCATAAAATTAATACAGTCTGTTCCTAACAACATCTCTGGTACAGCTGAAAATCTCAGGTTTTCCCTACATGCTCTGTCCTCTATTCTATTATTTTTTTCAACATCTCTTCTTGAGCAGTATCATATTCAGACATCCTTTTCTTCATTTCTTGATTTTGCAGTATTATCACCTCATCTGAATATCAATTTAAACCTTCTTCCATTTTTTCCAGCCTTTTGTTGTTTGAGTTGATTTACTCCATCAGTGTTTTGTTTATTTTAATCAGGTCTGTGTGCAGTTGTCTTATGGTCTCCTCTAAGTTACTAGAAGTCATGTCTGGAGCTTGCACTACTTTTTGCTGAACAGCTGCAGTATTTTTCCCAATCAGTGTTTTTCCTCACCTTTTGTAGATAATTTTCCTTCAGGTCGTCTGTATTTCTTTCTTCCTGACATCCAAACAGTGCACTTACTAGCCAGCTACTGAAATTTACAGAGACACACAAGTCCACTGGCCTTCTCAGCTGAGTTTCTGTTTTCAAACTGAGAGCACTAGAATTAAAATGTTACTCAATGTGCATCCATCTTGGAAGTCATGGTTATAAATTTTGAGCACTTAACATAATCTAAGAATATGGGTCCATTGTGGGCCCAAAGGGACCTCATTAGATTCACATACTGTTTTCTAGTTTGTAGCCCAGAACACTATTCCCTCTTGGAAATCCACAAAGGACTGCACAAGACCAAGCAGAGAGTCAGTTGAGGTGCCAAGAGGAATACAGGTACTCACCAGGATCAGAATTCGCTCCTCTAAATTGCCCTTTACCAATTCAAATCTAGCTTCAGGATCCACAAACTGGGCAAATGATGCCCCTCTTCATACCAAAACAAAGAGCAACACCCCTTCTACTGCCATCTGTGTTGGCTGAGAAGAGCCCTTTATACAGAAAATCTTCTAACTTAAGGTGTTTCTGGGCAGTTAGAAACGTTTCCAGCAAAAACACAAAATGTTTTTAAACTGTTCAACATGTTTTAATATCCTGGGTTTTTAACAGCATTTGTAGAGCCATTTACTTTTCATGTTAGTTTTTGTACATGCACGTCCTGATAATTATCAGAACAAACGTGTATATCCAACAAATGAATATAAAAAACTTTTATAGGAATTTCTCCACTGAGTTAAATGCACACCACATACATTTAAATTTTGTAACAAAACTGAAATACGTTTTAATGCTGAGTGTTAAATGTAACAACAATATATAATAATTTACAAATCTGTCTGAGCAGCTTCCAATAAGGAGAAAGTGCATCGGGTTCCATTAGAAATCTCGAACATTCAAATGTTCGAGCTTCATATGGTTGACGCCATATGAGCGAACTTTTGAAAGCTCACAAGTTTCAACGAAGATCGCCATAGGAAATATTTCCCTTTACTTCAATGTAGTGCGATCTCGGCATTGGTATATTTAAGTACTGGGGGGTGGGGGGTGCAGGGGGGCTTGCCCCCCCTGCCCGGAGCGTTCAGATAAGTTTTTTTTAATTTTTAATTATTTGTTCGAAGTTTTAAAACTTCGCTCATATGGTGTCTATCATATGAGAGTCAAACTTTTAAACCTTCATGCATATAATATAGACCCACTACATCTCTATCAGGCCAGCCTGCATGAGCTCCAACTGCATATAGAAAACAGGGAACCACATTATAAACAGAACTCAAATATATAATTGTATTACACACCACACACACATACACACACATACACACATACACACGCACACACACACACAGACACACACACAGACACACACACACACACACACACACACACACACAAATCACATCAACACTAAGTTCAAAGCAAGCAGATTCAGGGGGAAAAAAAAAACAAAAATATACATTGTCCTAAAGATGCACTAAAGTCACCATAACTATGCTGCCTCCATACCTCTTGTATATAGTAAAAAAGTAGGTTAACATCATCCAATAAGTCATTTAACAAGTGACTTAAGTAAAGACACTCTAGAGAATAGAAGAGTAGTCCAGTTAGAATAGCACACATCTAAACAACAGTAGTACTTAGAAAAAATAAAGACAGGCTATAGCCAGCTCCTCTCAATTCAGACATTAGGAATGGTAGAGTTCAGACATTACATATGGTACAAAGGGATCTACAGTGAATGGCAAGAGGTGTTCTTTGGTATTGCATGGGTTGTACAAAGAGGAAATGGCTGCAATTGCCTTTTAGGGACAAAGGGGCCCCTTCTGACAAGAACTAGCAGTCAAACTCCCTGGTGAAACTGACATAACTGTAGTGTCATGCAAGAAAGTATTATTCTGCTTTTGAACTGCTTCCTAAGGAGAGTCAAATACTTATGAAGGATATAAAAGGGGTATTCCCATTTATTTCTTCACCAAACATTTACAGCTTTCAAAAATGCTGCCTTGCGTACAGCATTCTCAGGTGCATAATCATTCTCAGCCCAAACTTTTCTTCAATTAACAGTATAAAGTTTACCTTGGGTCCAGAATGTAGACAAAATTCTCTTGTTTTTTTAAACACCTTTAACAACTTCACACATTATATAGTGACATGGGTATGCATACAGTTATAAAAAAGAAAACAAGCCATTACAGGTTTTTTTTTCCTTCTTATGCCTTATAGATAAAAATTTCCTTTCATAACAATTCTTACTCAGTTTAACAATGTATAATTTACATAAGTCCTGCCTTGCCTGAAATTTCACTCTTCCTGAACATTAATTCACATGTATTGTTCCCACAAATTCAATTTATTCCTATGTAGTTTGCGCTTTCCCTTTTCTAAAGATCTCACCTCCAATTAGTTTATCTCCATTACAAAGCAAATAAAACACCACAGGTGAAGAAACTTGGTTCAAAAAAGCCAATGCGTATCAAACTAAGGTAAATAATGAACAGAATGGTTTGAAAATATTCAGTAACTTTTAATCCATAAAATAATAGTGGAAAAAACAAATTCGTCAAGCACTTTCGCCTGGTTCCTACCAGGCTTTATCAAGATAAAAAACAATCAAAAACAGAGTTGTTATATACCATATGGAATTGACCATGTGGTTGGTTAATTTGCAGTTTTAATTGCAGTAATCAAAAATTTAAAGCACCAATGTCTCCCATAGCACCAGTATTACCAACAGGCTTGTGAATTCTAAGCCCAATTAAAAAGTTAAATAACCTTGTATAAAAATACATTTAAAAATATGTTTATATATATATGCAAAACAGTTGTATATATAAAATGTATAAATAAATAAGTGAATGGCGTAGCAAGAGCGACATCTCCTGATGAGATCTTATTGGTTGGAACTGATAGCCAGGAAGAACAGAAAATTACACAGCTGTGTCGGAGCAATGCACATGGTTCTCAGCATAAGGATTTTAACTTCCACGCTTGGACTGAGCAGCAATTTTCATTTAAACAAGGTACTGTTTTTAATGCTCAGAGGCAGACTAACTGTATGGAGCTTGACTTTGAAAAATTAAATGACAAATTATATTCCTACAAAAACACGCAATTTGAGATAGATTATTTAAGGGAATGCACTCGAGTACAGCGCATCCCTAAAGGTTTGCGTTGTTACAAGTTCCCAAACAATGCAGTGTATGGCTCCACCTTGTATACGAAATTGGTGGAGTTATTTGATAAATCGGGTTTGGAAATGTTAAACCTCATGATTCAAGACTATGAAATCAAAGCTAATACTTTGTTAAATGAATTGACTATTTTGAATGATAATATTTGAATGATAAAAAGAGTCTAACCAAAAAGACATATCCTTCTCACTATAATCTTAAACAACATATATTTCTTACTCTTCTCCACTTACTACAAGATGGTGATATTCACCCCAATCCTGGCCCACATCTTACTACAACCAACATCAAACAAAACCAAACTAAACCTTTATCACTCTTGTACTCTAACCCTTCAAATTCCCTTTCCATAGCCCATCTTAATATACGTAGTATCTGCAACAAAATCAGTCAACTCCATGCCCTCCTTGAAACTCAAGAGTTTGACATTTTATGCCTATCAGAAACTTGGTTAAAACCTTCCATTAAAGACATTGAAATTACCCCACCCGGTTATAACATGATTAGACTTGATCGCACTACCAAGAAAGGAGGTGGGGTAGCCATTCTGTACAAAGCAAAACTTAAACTTAATCCTCTTGACCTGACTCTTACCCAAAACACAAATGCAGAAGTTATTAGCTCCAAAATACAAATCAATAACACTAAAGCAATAAACATCATTTGTACTTATCTCCCCCCTGGAAATAACATCAATACCCTTGAAGATATACTTTACCAACTTTCTATCAAACTCCCACAAGAAACACTAATCCTAGGGGACTTCAACATAGATTGGAATTCCTGTAACAATGATAACCCTACTTCCCACATCAACCTTTATGGCTTCAAACAACTTATCGATGGTCCCACTATAATTAATAAAACAAACAATAAGCATACCACCCTAGATTGGATTCTTACAAATACCCCCTTGCAAACCTACCAATCACATATCCTTCCAGATGACCTTAGTGACCACACACTAACCTATATCATTAGATGCAAAACCAACCTAACCCTACCCACCACTTTCCGAACTCTACACTCAAAAAAGCAATTTAACCCTGATCACTTTCAAGCTGAACTTTCACAATGTCATTGGGCCCCACTAAAATATCTCCCACTCAACAAAGCAGTAGACCACTTCAATTCTACATTCCTAGCTATACTTAATCAGCACGCCCCAAGTCGCACCATTAGAACCAAAACTAAAACTGCTCCCTGGCTAACCACAAATACTAAGCATAAAATAGCCCTAAGAAACAAATCTTGGCATAAATGGCGTACCTCCAGAAGTCCAACTGACCACCAAAACTTTAGAGAACTTAGAAACAGTACTAAAAAAGCAATCCTATCAGACAAAAAGAAATACTACGTTCAACTTCAAAATACTACGAAAAATGAACCAAAAACATTCTGGTCTTGTATTAATAATCTGCTGACCCCAGGCAAAATAATTACCCCCAACCCACAGGATTCCAACCCGGATAACCCCACACTAACAGCCAATAACTTTAATTCCTTCTTCACCAATTCTATACAAACGCTAGCCAACCAACTATCTCCAGATACTTCGCAACTACCTCCATATACCTTAATAAACACTATCCCTCCCTTTAACCTACAACCTGTATCTACATCCTACATACAATCTCTTCTCCATAAACTAAAACCTACTACCCCTTCTGCTGACAAGCTTCCTGCTGAATTCTTGCAACTAGCAGCAAAATCCATTGCTTACCCTGTCTCTATCCTGATAAACAGATCAATAAAAGAAGGTATTTTTCCAACACTCTGGAAGATATCTCATATAATACCCCTACATAAAGGAGGCAAATCTTATGACTTCTCCAACTATCGTCCCATAGCACTTCTATCCCCCTTAGCCAAAATCATGGAGAAATGTATACATAAACAACTACTCAGCCATCTCCTCCATAACAACCTTCTAGCTGACACTCAACATGGTTTCAGACCTGCCCACAGTACCACCACAGCTTTACTCTCCTTTACCAATACCATAAACTTCAAGCGCAACAACAACAAACTTACATCTTCTCTTTTCTTAGACCTATCAAAAGCCTTTGATATGGTGAATCATTCACTTCTTCTGCACACACTAAAATCTCTGGCCCTGGATCCCTCTTCCATAACCTGGTTTTCTTCCTATCTAGAAAACCGCAGCAAGCCGTGCTCTGGAAAAACTCACTATCTGCTCTCCTCCCTATTTCTTTAGGAGTACCACAAGGGTCTATCCTAGGCCCACTTCTATTTGCCATCTTTATCAACGACCTCCAATCATCTATACCTAACACTACCTGCATACAATATGCAGATGATTCCACCATTATTTGCACTGCTTCTTCTCAAACTGAACTCCAGACTCAAACTCAAACAGTCTTCTCAACTGTAGAACAGTGGTTCTCCAATCGCTGCCTACTCCTTAACCCTAAGAAAACTAAATTATTACTCTTTTCACCTACACGTAAATCAACTTTATTAAACTTCTGTATTACAGCAACTGACAACACGATTATCTCTCCTGATTCCACAACTAAACTTCTCGGTGTTATTATCGATAGCAATCTTAACTATGATAGTCAAATCAACAGTACTATAAAAGCAGTTAATAAGAAAATAGGATCCCTGTACAGAATAAAGCCCTTCCTCACACCTGAAGCTAGGACAACCTTAGCCCAAACACACCTTATCTCTACCCTTCTGTATGCCTCCCCCATTTACACTAATCTGTCTAAAAGTAACCTTAAGAAACTTACTACATCTTATCATAATATTGCCAGATTTGCCACCTCATCCCAATTCAGAACCCACCACTGTCTAAACCTAAAACAACTACACTGGCTGGAACTCCCTAACAAGCTCATTTTTCAACAACTTTTAATAGCACACAAAATCCTATACCAACCTTCTAAAACACCAGCTCTTTATAACATCTTGACTCCCTACATAAACCTGAAACAACTACGTTCCTCTGATAAACTACTTGCTAATATTACCAAATCTAACAATTCTGCAGGCAACTGCCTTTTCTCTAACTCAGTAGGTAAAATATGGAATAATCTTCCATCTGATATCTCTTCTTTGTCCACTCTTCCACTCTTTAAGAAACAACTATTAAGATACTTCAATAAATTCTGGCTTTGCTCTTGTACCAACCCAGACTAACCTGTTTGCACCTTACTCTATCATAAACCTTCCTTAACCACTGTGACCCTCGCATCTACCTCAACTCTCCAACTAACAAAATTTCCCTTATCTTTGTAAATATTACTTTATTCATTTTAACATTTCTGACCCTCCTTTTGTATTGCTAAGAGTTAACCTCGAAATTAATCTCTTTCTAATTTAGCATTTTCTAGTTAGTCATGAACTATAATATAACTGATTATATAACACATTAGTTCTATGCAATATTTATAATTGTAAAATTGTTTTAGCCCTGGAGCTTTTCTCCACTGGCCTTTTTTTTTCTAAGTTAGCTTATTTAGTTTATTAAGATCTATAATATATGTGATTACATTTCATTCTTCCCATTGCATATCACACTTGTACTATGTATTATTTGTGTTTGAAAAATTTTTTGTACCTTTGGAGCTTTTCTCCCCGGGCCTCCACTGAAAATGGACATAAATCCAGTTGGACTAGCCCGGTCAACAAATGTAAAATAAAATAAAATAAATAAATATTGTTAAAAACAAGAATTTTTTGAGCATTAAAAGATGTTATGATAATGTTTTCAACGAAATAGACCAGCATTGTGTTAAAATTATTGATTGTAAAATAAGGAAGTTAGAACGCGACTTGTTTGAATATAGGGAAGGAAGGGCTTATCCCTTACCAGGTAAATTTAAACACAATACTATTAATGATGAGGAAAGGGCTGGTACTGCTGGAAACACAGACAATCCTAACACGCCACTAATAGAGCCACCCGGGAGGAGTGAGCGTTTGGCGCAGAAGGGCAATAATAACCAGCATCAGGTTTTTCAGTATCCCCAGGGCAGACCAGGGGGGAGGAACACAACTTTTTACCAAGAGAGTTGGAACAGGATACGCAAGTAATAAATGACAATGGAATTTGTTTGGTGGATAGTAGCAATGAAGACGTGTCTAGAGACAAGTACCAGGTATTCACGAAAGATAGTCTTACAATACATAACTTTACGGATATCACAATTGCATCTGAATTTTTTTAATTGTTTACCAGAGGCTTTCAATTTGTGCCCCTGCGTTCTATGGATCTATCCAAAACACTCATAGATTTTAAATTATTTATTAGGAAATTAAATCTTGCCTTGTTTTTTAAAGGGCAAACTGCTGTTAACCACATAAACACCAGGAGTAGCACCTTTAACCCTCCCATTCACCCCAGTCTATAAACCTTTGAGGAACTGGTGGAGATAGACCTAAGAAAGAAACACCTGTTAGGTTTAAACTCACCACCTAACAATTTTGATTTTTATTTACAGCAATTAATTAATTCATTCAAGGAGGAAGGTGTACGAGTAATGAAACCGGACAAGGGTGGGGGAGTGGTCCTAATGTATCATTGGGCATATGAAACGCATATTTATAACATGCTGCAGGATGAAGTCACTTATGAATTAGTTTCCAGAAATGAACTTAATATAGCATATTCTAAGATTAATTACATGTTAAATGATCACTTGATGCAGGGTTTTATTAATGAGAAACTATATAATTACTTGTACATTGCAAAACCCAGGATCCCGGTCATTTTCGGGATCCCTAAGGTACACAAAGGATTGAACCCATTGAAATTTAGACCCATAGTAGCAGGTGCAGGGAGTATTACAGAGCCTTTAGGTAAGTTTATAGACCAGACTCTGAAGAATTTTGTATCGAGTTTGAAATAAATTTGTAAAGATTCATGGGAATTTCTTAGTGATATCCACCAAAACCTATACCACCCTAACACGCTAATGGCAACTATTGACATTATAGAGTTGTTTCCTAGTATTCCCCACGCCACAGGATTGGAATGGTTCAATGAAGTTTTAGCAACAGAATCTGAATTAGGCAACAGTATGGTTAACTTATTGGTGGAATTCATGGAAGTGGTTCTCAATAATAATTTTATATATTTTAATGGAGAGATCTTCAGACAAAAGAAAGGTGTAGCGATGGGCGCAGCATGCGCCTCGACATATGCAAATATAGTGCTACACCTGTGGGAGAACAAGTACATCTTTTCATCCAGTTGGGTGGGGCGGATTGTTTATTACAAGCGATATTTGGATGACATCTGTATACTGTGGAATGGTGACATAGACAGCTTTTCAGACTTCATAACTTATATTAATTCCACTACAGACTTTTTAGCCTTTACACATGAAGTGAATGAAAAATCACTACATTACTTAGATGTTCTTTTAAGTAAAGACCAGGTTAACAGTCTTTTCCAATCTCAAATTTATAGGAAGAAAACTTTTTCTAACACTTTTTTGCACTTTGATAGTGGTCATCCGTTTTCTCAGAAAAAAGGTATAATAAAAGGACAACTCATTCGAGCATCCAGGATGACAAGTACTCAAGAACTTTTTCTGAATGAAGTTAATTTTCTAAAAAAACTTTTTTTAGAAAGGGGCTATCCAATCTATTTGGTAGAAAATTTAATAAAGGAAGTTTTACATGATAGGGAATTTAAATACCCACCATTACTTGGCAAAGGTAATGTTTTAAACCAAACCAATGCTACTGACCAACGATTACTAAGCAGTAATTTTGTTTACACACACACTAGAGGCTCCCAACAAATTGAAACATCCATTCTTACATACTGGCCACTTTTGACACTCCAGGATGCTATTAATAAAATTATCCCTGGTAAGCCTGGATTTACAAGAAGGAGGGACATTAATCTAAAGGGTTTATTAGAAAGTGGTCATAAGTATAAAAAGGATACGCATTTTTTTAACAAAGTAGGCACTTTTAAATGGGGTGCACGTAACCAATGTGCCTACATATATGACAATAATAATTTCTACATTCCCTCCAGAAATTTCAGAGTTAGTACCCAAGGTTATTTCAACTGTGCATTTAAAGGGGTGGTTTATCTCGGTACCTGCACCGAGTGCTGTAGTTTCTATGTAGGCAAGACCGAGAGGCCACTAAGAAAAAGGATATATGAGCATCTGTATGAGATTTCAAAGAAGAAAGATACCAATGCCTTTTATAAACATTCTTTGGTATGTAGTAACATGAATTTAAAATTTTTAGTACTAGAACAAGTCACTCAAGACCCCAGAGGGGGTGACTGGGAGACTCGTCTGGAAAATAAAGAACTGGTATGGCAACTAAAATTAAATGCAACAAAAACTCCAGGCTTGAACGACAGTATTAGCATAGCCAGTGTTTTAAAACTAGAGAGAGAGAAATTATGATTTCGTTATTTATTACTTTTTGGGCTTTTATTTTTATTAGATTGAGAACTTTCTACTTTTATTGTATTTTATTGTTTTGACATTTAAAGGTTTAATATTACTGGAATTTTTTATAATAAAATATGTGTAATGTTTATGCATATAATTACACATATTTTAAATTGACGTTATAAAAAATGCTTATGAATTTTATTCATGAACTTTATTTATTGCATGTGTTTAATATGATAAGCAAATATATTCACTTATTTATTTATACATTTTATATATACAACTGTTTTGCATATATAAACATATTTTTAAATGTATTTTTATACAAGGTTATTTAACTTTTTAATTGGGCTTAGAATTCACAAGCCTGTTGGTAATACTAGTGCTATGGGAGACATTGGTGCTTTAAATTTTTGATTATTGCAATTAAAACTGCAAATTAACCAACCACATGGTCAATTCCATATGGTATATAACAACTCTGTTTTTGATTGTTTTTTATCTTGATAAAGCCTGGTAGGAACCAGGCGAAAGCGCTTGACTAATTTGTTTTTTCCACTATTATTTTATGGATTAAAAGTTACTGAATATTTTCAAACCATTCTGTTCATTATTTACCTTAGTTTGATACGCATTGGCTTTTTTTGAACCAAGTTTCTTCACCTGTGGAGTTTTATTCGCTTTGGTATTTGTGTTAGCGTGGACATTTGTTTTTGGTTATCTCCATTACAACATTCAGTAATTTAAGTTCATAGGTGGTTACTAGGCTTTTGGCCCTAGGACCTTTATAAGCCTAACCATGTTACACCCTTGTTCCCTTATTGACCAAGTTGTATGGTCTACATCTGCAGCATAAGTCTGTGATCAGCACCGACTGCCTTTATCCAAGAGGGACATAGGTGACAACCCCAGGGTAAATTTACAGTCTCCCATCCAGTTGTCCAAGTTACACTTAAATAGGGTCATTGAGATGCTCTGTTTTACATGAATTGGGAGTTTTTTCTAGAGGAGTGGCAATCTCTGGGAAACATGTGTGTCTCTCCAGCATGTCCTGGTAATGTCGCAGCCTAGGATAAGATCCCTAGAGCGAGTGAATATTCTCTTGTTTGACTTGCAGATGTGCAGCATTTCCATTAGAGTAGGGTCTGAGACTGCTCTGTAGGCTAGGCACAAGTCGCCTCTCAGCAGCCTATAAGATACAGAGTACAGTGACAGGGCCTTCAGTCTGTCCATGAAGGTAATGTGTTGAAGGCCATGCATTTTCTTGGTGAGAAACCTCTGAGGTCTCCCCCAACTGCTGCAGGTGTATGGAGAGATACATGCAGAAGTGGTCTGATGGGGGATGAGTACAGGAGAGTTATAACATCCTTAGCTCTGGATGTGATGCCCTTACGTATGAGATGTGCGGCGTAGAAGGACTTCCTTACCACTGTGGACACATGGTGTTAAAATTGCTATCAACCTGTGTTCCCAAATCTCTCAACACAGGGTTTGAGCTAAGGAGGTTACTGTTAATATTGTAATTTGCAAGGACTTTCCCTTTGTTGGAAGAGGTGATAATGCATTTTTTGCATTTAGTTTTTAAGTCTGTTGCTTTGGCACCAATCATTGCTCTGTGTGACCCCTTTTTTGTAGTATGTCAGTATCATTGGGGGACTCATTGATTACACTCAGGTTGCAGTCATCAGCAAATTTGGTAAGCCGCAGGCCATCTATTTTTGTCTGGACTTCTAAGAAATAGATTCCAAACAATAGGGGGCCCAGCACAGATCTTTGTGCTTCGCCACTGGTAAATGGTCTGCTGGTAGAGGTGGAATCCCCAACTTTGACTGCATGCGTTGTGTTGTTGAACCTGTTGGCTATCCATCTAGTTACATATGGGTTAATTCCCAGCTGGGAGAATTTCTCAATGATGCCTGAGTGGGAGATTGTGTCAGACATCCTGGCTACATCAAGATAGGCTGTATATACTGTTTTGCCTTTGTCCAGGCCATTGGTGACATTCTTGAAGAACTCCACCAGGTTTAATAAGCATGACCTACCCTTAACAAAGCCAAACTGGGTCAGGTCAGGAGTTTGATGGCCACCTATGTCTTTGTTAATAAGGTCCATGATGATTCTTTCCATGGCCTTGCAGATAAGGCTGATTAGGCTTATGGGTCTACAGTTCCCAGGGTTGGTTGATGGACCCCCTTTGAGCTAGGGAATTACTTACTGTTTTACACTCTGCTAGGACAAAGCCAGTACTTAGACTGTGGTTGAAGAGAGTGCCAAGTGGTTCCACTAGGTCATGTTTTAGACCATTTAGTATGCAGTCTGGGATGTTATCCAGTCCCATAGAGGCTGCATTTTTGGCCATGGAGAGTCGGTCATGACCTGCTCTTTGGAGATACTAGGTACAGGACTGGAGGCAGGTATGCTTTGGGGTATGTCTAGTGGGGATGGGGGGGGGGGGTAAAGTTTGCACCAAATCTGTCTGCTAGCAGGTTGGGGATGTCCTCAGGGTCAGGATGAGTGGTACCATCCACTACTTATTCGGCACAAAGCTGGGCCTTCCCTTTTAGATTTCTGATGTAGCTAAAGAATGGCTTCTGATTATCCTTAGCTAGGGATGCTAGTTTACCTTTCTTCCTCTTTTGTATAACCTATTTATGTTGGATGTTCATCAGGGTGGCTTGTTTTTTGTGAGGACCGTGTTTTGATCCATGCAGGTGCAGTCGAGTCTGTATAAAAGTCATTGTCGACAGTGGTAGGAGGGGGTTTTAAACTATTTATGCCATCAGTTATGAGGCTATAGTTTGCTTTGGAGAAATGTTTCATCATTTTTGCTCTTGGGAGGAGTCAGGTATGATCTTTACTTCGAATGAGTCTGATTTATGACCAGACATTACCAGAGAGGGCAACAAACAGGGAATAGTGCAGAGAACCCCTATGTTAGTGAGTACTGAGTCTAGAAAATTTGAGCCCCTTGTGGGATGCAGACTATCTTTTCAAAAGCATTTGTATTAACAAAGTCTAGGAACTTTAGGGAGAGCATGTTTGTGCTCATATATGACTCCCAGGATAGTTGAAATCACCCATGACCAAGGTGTTTGGCTATATAGTGAGTGACTCAAGTAGGTCCAGGTAGGCAGAGTGGTCCTCATGGTGGGAGGCCTATAGCTAACAATGATATGGAAGGGGGTTTTACCTATAGTTAGTTGGACTTGGAGTAGCTCTAGGGAGTCGTACTATTTGACCAGTCTTGAGGTGTATTTCTCTTTAATGAATGGAGACACCAGGTCTGAACATGCAGAAGACATTGTAGCCTTGCATGGCTGGGGTGCTTTCTGTGGCCCTAAACTATGTTTCTGTGATTGCATAGACATTGACATCTTGCAAGGTAAGGAGTGCTTCCAGTGAGTGCAGTTTCCGTTTTAGACTCCTAGCATTAAGCAGCATAACCTTGAGTTTGTTTTTAGTGGATTTTTTTATGTCAGGAATTTGTTATGACATTGCCTAAAAAAGGCAGTATGGGGAGGCAAGTACCTTTGCTAGTAACCGAATGCCAAGAGGCGACAGGGGAAGACTATCTCTGGCAAAGCAGCATGGTCTGTTGACCATATCTTCCCAGGCTGACAAATACTGGATCCCCCTGGACTGACACCAGAAGCTAAGCCAGTTGCTGAAGTCAGCCATTATTTGTTTATATTGAGGCATCATCCTGGATGAAGTTAGAATGCTGCTTAGGGTTAGGGACATACCTAGTCATGCAGTCATGTAGTCCAGTGAACTATGTCTCAAGTCATTCACTCCAACATGGACTATGATAGAGTTAGAATGGTACTTGTTGTTAAGAGACTTGAGTGCATGCATGATCTGATGGATCCTGTCACCTGACAGGTAGCTGACCATGACCTTCTTCTTGTCCAGCCTGGTGAGGGGGACATCTGTGAGTCTCACTATGGGGTCACCTATGACCAAGACATTTGGTTTTGAGGTGTTTTGCCCAAGGGTTTTTATTGGCTGAGACACTGTTGTGTGTATTATTATACGTAGTGGATTCTGTTGGGTCAGCATATGTGCAGTAGGTTTGCACGTGGGAGGTCTCTGATCTTTAGGTAGGTTCCTAGTGAGTACCTCTGCATAGGTGGGTTTATGTGTTGTCAGCTTGTTATGTGCAAGAGGTGAAGTGTATGTGATGACAACCTGTTTGATATCTAGTTTGTTGTTACGCGAGAGAATTGATTCCAAATTCATAGTACAAATACATCTCTCACATGTTGTAATTGTTTTTAGGAGTAACTGGTTTGTCAGTATACATGATATAATTGCTACATGGCCTCAGGATGCCCATGTCAATCAGGCTGGCTGGAGAAATGGTGGGAAACTGTCCGACCATTATGGTAGGTATATACTGTAGTAACTAGTGGGGAGCAGACTAGATAGACCAGGTATTACTGTAAGACTAACAAAAAGCGGCTATTCTATGGAAGGCTAGGAGTACAAAACTGCCTCAGTGCTTCACTATGCACAACTGAGTTGCTTGCAGGGCAGCAGTGCACAACTGTGTTGCGCACAATGAAGCCGGGAAGCTTAGGAAGGTTTCCCTAGCAGATATCTAGGGAAAATTCTGTTTCCAGGTGTTTACTTCTATGCATGGCTATACACAGCTGTGCTAAACCCTGTTGGGAGATGCGCAGCTATGTGCTAACGTGAGGCTTAAATACACATGAAGTTAAAAACAATGTAACCAATGAGAAAGCCCAAGACTGAGCCTTATCCAACTATCTCCAACTCAGATGGGTCCTAGGCTGCACACTTCTGCCACAAGGGTGCAGGGGGGGGGGGCTTATTAGCATAAGGTGGCTGGTTTTAGTGCTCAAGTGATATCAAAAAGTCTAGATTCAACAAGTCTGAATCTAGCCTATGCTGCAGAATGCAGAACTACTAGAAATTCAAAGTACAGAAAATCGCAGTCACAAAAGCAAAAAAAAACAGCTTAAATAAAGCAGCAATTCGGTAGAATACTGTTCTAAAAGTCCAATGTAGACTTTAAAAATACTTATTTTTCAGCAGATTTCAATGGATGCCTTGAATTTAGTTCTGATTCACTGCAGAACTCTGGCTAAAGTCACCAGTCTCTGAGCAGCTCGAGTAAACTGAGTGCAAAGCCGCACAAACATCACACTTAAATACAAACAAAGTTAAATGATTTTAAATGAAGTAACCAAAGAGAAAACCCATGGCGGAGTCTTATTCCAGCAATCCACAACTCAGATGGGTCCTTGGCTGCACACTTCTACCACTAGGGTGCAGGGGGCCTTCTTAATGTAAGGTGGCTGATTTTAGTGCTCAAATGATACCAAACAGTGTAGATTCAGCAAGCCTGAATTTAGCCTATCCTATAAAATGCAGAAGTACTTGAAATTCAAACTGCAAAAAAATCACAGTCACAACAACAAAACAGTTTAAGTAAAGCAGCAATTCAGTAGAATACTTCCACAAGAGTGTAGACCACAAAACTTCCTAATGTGAAATAATTGGTCTGGAACCCAATTGCTTAAACCAGAACAAAGACACTTAGAATAACAGGCACAATAAACCATCAGCAGCAATTCCCAGATTAGAAGGGTGTAGGCTACACTCTCCTGCCACAAGAATCTAGACCACAAACCTTCCTAATGTAAATTCTGTTATAGCTGGTTTACAATTTGATTTGCATTTTTGAGTAATTGCTTTTTATGCAGACAATAGCATTAAACGTAGTAGGGCCTTACTATGTCTAGGCCATTCAGTTTCTATATCCAAACACAAGACAACAATTTCCCAAGTTACAATAATTTGCTCGCTCAACATTTCTGAGAAAATAGCGTATAAGTAACTTTCAAAAAAATTATGTTCCCAAGTACCCTCTCTCTTTCCCATCATACCTCCAACAATTGCTATCTACATGTGGAAAAATTCTCTGAACTCTACTTGGGATATAAAACTAACTATGCAACCATTTCCATGTAAAAATCTAAAGCCTTCTGGATATTGTTGCATACTCTGGAGCTATACAAATATCCTCCAATTGTTCCTTTGTATATTGCCTTTCCCTTCTCATTTCCCAGCCTTTTCTATACTCTTCTGATTGATTCTTATAGTTATCATGCATTATTTTACATGCCCTGTGAAGTCGCACCTCTGCGCCAGTGATCAAGGAGCCTTAATCCTCACCACTGATACCGGTGGGAAACATTCACTGAGGAAAAAAAAATAGACACACACAGTGTTTTCAAATGCAGCTTTCTGCACGAAGTACATTTTCCCTTAAGAACACAGGGATTGCACACTCCAGTCCTGGGGCTGGACTTTCTCTCCAGGCATACCTCTCAACTGTATAGATTTTCACAGAATGTCTAGATTTTTGCCTCATATTTCTGGTCTGCTCCTCATAAAAGTTGTGATTTTTCTGGCAAATCACTGAGATGATCTGTGGAATGAAGTCACTAAATAATGACATGCATTTGAATTTCAGATTTCATATCCTTCAGAAAAATGCATGTTAAGACAAACCCTGTTATTGTAGCAACTTTCTAAGTTTATAAGAGCAATATTTAAAATATGTCCCCATTTTTGACCTGCAGTCTGTCAGACTCTGTCCAGATTTTTTGCATTAAGAGGTTGAAAGGTATATCTCCATGCCCCAAGTAAGACTCCCCACTGACCACTACAGAGCTAAGTTTTTAGCCGGATGTTCTAAGCCAAGTCCTCCACCACCCACTCTGTGAACTCAGTGCTCTCAGTGTCCCTGTTTAAAGTAGCTGACACACACATTCTCTTTGAGATTTGATTTTCACACACACACATACACACACACACACACACACACACACACACACACACACACACACACACACCTGGGAAAGGATGGCACAGCTTACCCCCTTTGCTACCTCCACCCAGACTATAAGGCAGATACACTGCCACCAGCCAGCTACTTTAAGGCTCTTACTAGGGTACCCAGTTAATCTTAATAAAATTAATACTTATACAGATGGTAGCATTTCCAAGCCAAGCAGCAAGATTTTCAGGAACGTGGAGCCACAGTGCCACTAAATAAATGCAATTATTCTCAAAGGTTAAATATTTCCTAAAAAGACTGGCCACAATAAAAGGTATAGATATATTTAATAATAAATAATAAAATAGAAAACATGAAAATACAGAATATCTATTTACAATAAACACCAAAACACCAGAGTTTCAGTTCACATGAGATATAAAGAACAACATAGATGGAAAGACTCAGACAGATACGGAAAAACAATGTTTAGCTAGTCTCACTATATTTTCCTAATTGACTGAGGAATTACTGTTCCCCTATTACTTATTAGAGCATGGCAAGATAAAGTAGATGAGTGTCTCTTGTCAGGTCTAATAAAATTCTGAGTACCACTGACACATATCTCACTGATATCTAAATACCATTTCAATGCTGGCTACAGAATGACATCACATCTGGTCATCTGACTCTGTGATTCCCACACTACCCCTCACTAGCAACTGAGCCAGGATATGGCACAGATGAGTCACAATACACACATAGAACTTTAAGTCTATATACAGCATCTGGAAGCTACAAAACAATTGCAACACTTCTAGCCTTCCTGCAGAAAGGCTTTTCATAGATATTGCATCTCTGGCTGCATTCAGACCTGTGAGACAGAATCTTTAAGGCTTAAGCCAAGTCATTTAATTTCAGGCTATTTCTCTTAAAGCTTAGCTGGGCTGAACTTAACCCCTTCCCTTCCGGTATCCTCTGTTAAAATATATACATTTCAGCAGTTACAACAATACAGCCTGACAAACATGTATACTTCTTTTCTGTCAGCAGGACCCACTGTTGATATATTTATAATGCAAACAGCTTTACAAATACATTTTAACACAAGCATCTGTACAAAAATCACTTTGATAGTCAAATGACGTAATTCTTTACAAAACTCCAGCTAGCTATGCTGGCATATGTTACACATGCACTGTCCTACTACCCGTGGCACAGCTGGCACTATCTCATATCATCACATGCCCTACCAATTATCCCTTTTTAACCACAGATTGTGTTCTATCTTCAACTATAAAATCAACTAGAGTTCGTCTTTTACTAAACATTACTCTAGCCCTTTCACTGTGCTTTATAATCTGTTATTAATCCCTGGTAGGGAAGGCAATCTTCAACCTGGCATCCAAACATTTGATTGCCCCATCAAACTATATGACTTTTCCCTGCCTAGTTATTTGCTCCCAATTCCTTGGTTCACCAAATTCTCTCCTGTAGGGTATAGTAGGTGAAATGGACTTTTAAAGATCTGAAAACCTGGATATTTGCTCCACTAAGGAGAAAACTCTGTGAGCACATTCTATCAATAAGTCCTGTTGATTGAAACAAAACCACTCTTCCTAACTTTTGTTTAATAAAAAGAGACATAATCACAGGACTTGGCTTATTCTGGGACCACCATGATGATGTTTCTGCTCATACTCTGATGATCCTCCAGGTCAGTAAGCTTTGCCTCAGTATACTCCAGTCTGGCCTCATCTGCTTCGTGCTGCCACTTAGCTGTGTCTAGTTTGGCGAAATGGTGCTGCAGATGGTCAGAACCATCCTACAGCTCTGCCTCCATATTCTTCATTCAAGAGTGCATTTTGGCCATATATTCCAAAAGGGACAAAGTCGTTTTTTGTAGCTCCTTCTTTATTACATCAACCTTAGTGTTGAGGCACTCCGGTACCAACAGACCTGATGACAAAGGTTGCTTTTAAGATGGAGACAGGCTGTGAGAAAGAGACTGAGTGTCTAGGCATGACCTGGAGAATAACTCAATTGCTTTTCATTTTATTTTTTTGATGTTAGAGTTTTTGGAAACTTGATCATATACACATATTCTCTGTTGAGTTTCTGTTTTGACACTGGGAGAGCTACAGTCAAGGTGTTACTCACTTTGCAGCCATCTTGGAAGACCGACCAAAACTGAATCTTGAACTGATTTTTGCTGAACAGCTGCAGAATCCGTCCCAGGCAGTGTTTTCTTTTCATCTTTTCTGGTTGATCTTCATTTGTTTTTTCCAAATTTCTTCTTTTCTGGCATCCAGGCAATGTATTTACTAGCCAATAACTGAATTAAATTAAGTTTCAATGGCACTCCTTTTTTTTCAGTTTCTGTTTTCACACTGGGAGAGCTGAAGTTATGCTGTTGATCAGTGTGCAGCCATCTTGGAAGTCCTGTGGTATTTATGTGAAGGCTAGCTATGTTTGCAATCAGCTGTAATCAAGTAGTTGTTTCATGGGTGATTGTGTCCAGGCTGCACATAGGTGAAATATGCTTACTGCCATTAAGAAAAAAATTGAATATACGATACTGAGAACTTAAACTAACTTGTGGTGAGATAAGTAATGCTTCAATAAGACTTAATCCTCCTACTCTTAAATGTGTAGTTTGTAGCTTGAGATACAACAAATAATTATTAAATTTAATTGGTCAATTGTCCTTTTCCATAGTGTGATATTACATCTGCAGCTGAAAGCAGGCTGACAGATATTTAATGTGTTAGACGTTGTAATTTAATGCTGAACTCTCTACATAACAATCAATGCCATCATTCTGCTGCTGACTGCATGTATTATTTCCTTTAGGAAGTAGACTGGGAGGTTGAAATGGCCTTCATTATTGGAAAAAAGGGGAAACATATTAAGGTAAGAAACAGTATCTTGAAACTTGCCAGATTGGATCCCAAGCTTTTCAAATGTGGTAAAGTGATATATACATTCCCCGGACAATAAATTTATGAAAATAATTCTCTCCACTGTTACTGAACACACAAGTAGTTAGTTGTTCACTACTTCAAGGTGAGATATAGCCAGGAACATGTCAGTAGTACCCTTAGATGCATCTTGTGTGGCCATAACCATGAATGGCATGTCACTGTAATACACGTCTTTCACAAATGCATTTACATCACTGTGATGCCAAATCTTCACTGTTGAGAAATCATATTGTATAATATTCAGTTTATGAAGCAAAAGTTCTTCCTTTACAGAAGCCTGTCAAGAGGAACAAATTGATTTTTGGATAGAATACATATTTCCAGAGGTCTCACGTTGAAAAGTAAAATGCCTCAACTGGGGTTCCTCAAGGCTTGGTGCTGAGTTCTCTTGTATTTGGCATATATTTTTCAGGTATATAAGCCTGTATCCCATGTCTGCAGTCACCAAAATTCATTGATGACTATAAACTAGGTGGTGTTGCTCAACCACCCACTGATGTGAAAGGATAATAGCCTCAAAGTAAATGCCAAATAATGAAGCAGAGTCAACTTTGGTAAAATAAATAATTCCTCATTATACTATATAGATGATACCTTCCTTAAGGATGACACTTGTCATTTAAGAGCTAGGTATCGTTGTGGATGACTCCCTATCCTTTGATTATCATGTTGCAGCTTTAGTTGGAAAATCTTTCTAAGTGGCCCAACTAATAACAAGGGCATGTCATCCAGAACCAGAACTTCTGCTTCCATTGTACTCATCCCTTACCATTAATGAGTACAGAGCTCTCTTTGGTATGCGCTTATCAAAACAGCTCATTCAAATGAAGAATCCTCAGACTGCTAACCAAAAAAGTCACATGCCTTAAGTCCATTAGTTATCCAGACTGATAGGCCATCCAATTTCTATGTACTACTTGCTTCCAAAGCCTTCAAGTTGTAGAAATACTCCCCCAGACCTATTATGTCATCATAGAACTAATTGTTCCTCAAAACACTTATACAAAAGGTGTCAATCTCTCTCAGCAAATTAATAGGACATATTGACTTAAGGGGTTCTTATTGCAACATATTTTGCCTCTATGGGGTGAAGTACACTAGCATATCAAGCAAAGTAGGACGCTAGCTACATTCAAGACTAATCTAGGCAACTGGATGGGCACTAACAAATTGACCCCAGGTCTGTCTTGTTGCCCCTCTTTGGAGCAGGAAGTAAGTCTTGGTGTCATGCCCCTCAGTTGTCTTGATTTTTGCGGACTGTCCAGATTTTTGTCTGATATTTTTGATCTGTACCTCTTAAAATGTGTTTTATTGGGGATTGAATTCACTAGATTATGACAGGTATTTGAGTTTCAGACTTCAGGTCCTACAGAAAATGCATGCAAATGTAAAACCAGTTATTTGGAAATGTAAACAAAGATAAACACCAAAATGTCCAAACAAAGGTTTGCAGTATTAAGCGAAGTCAAAAGCTAATGTTCACCAGAAGACAATTTAATGAGGCGCCTTTCGTCTGCACTGTGTGCAGACTTCTTCAGACATACAAAAAACCTTTTAAAAACTTTGTTTAAAAACATTTAAACTGGTATAATGAACCAATCATAACACACAACTAATTAAGGTGATTAATTAGAGCTGCTGCACTGATTGTTAGCATGCACCATAAACTAAGCTCAAAGTAAACTTTTATGCAAAACCTTCCATGAATAACTGGAACAGTGATTGTCAAACACACTAAAGAAACTTCATAACAAAAGCATAAACTTAAAAATTAATACAGTAAAAGTGAACAAAAGTTCACAAACCAAAACTCATACTAAAATTTTAAACTTGTATAACAGATAAAATAAAACAAACTAATGTATGTAAGAAAATTACAGCAGATATATACATAGTTCATTAATGGTAAGCCAAGGAAGTTACATAACCATGATATCTTACCCTCACCTTTTCAAACTTTTCAATTTAAGAATACTGCTTATAGAGCAGGACTCATTGAGACCTGGAAAGATTTACAAGCATTCAGTTTGATTTGCCAGGTTAGTTCTAATTCTTCTAACAAGAGGTGTAAGGGTGCGCCCCTTCTGTCATTATTCACCTGGTCTATTACTAGAAATTTGAAACTATGATTCTTATATTTTAAAGTATGTTTGGCTAGTGCATTGTCCAATTTGTTCCTAGTTATTGCATATTGATGTTTATAAATGCATTCATGCAGCCGACACTCAATTTTTTCAATATATAACGCAGGGCAACCTTGACATACTGCCATATACACCACCATTTTGGAGTTACAATTATACCTGCTCCTTACCTTACATTGAAAGTTCTGTGTAGTGACTCTGTTAGTCTCTATTATGTATTTACAGTAATTGCAACTTTGGCATTTGTACATGCCAGCAGTTCTCGTAAAGTTAGAAACAGGTTGTTCTAACAGTGACTTCAAGTTCTTACCCCTTCTAAACGTAATAATGGGGTGGTCACCAACTTTAGTTGCAAAAGTGGGATTACTCATGAATAATGCCCAATTCTTCTTTATGGTCTCAGTACATTGATAACTAGATGAATTAAATGTCAAAATTAGTTTTGGACCAAAGTATGAAGGTTTGCCCAAGTGGATTACAGTACACCCTTCTGTTGGTGAATGGGTGTTGGTGCCTTGGTTCAACTAATGGTGTTTTATGGTCAATAAGGGTTTATAAATGCCATTAAGTCTTTTAACTGTAACTTCCTTAACTAGTTCATCAAGGAGTTTTATAGGGTATCCTCTATGTGTGAACATACTCGTAAGTAGTTCACATTCTTTGTAGAAGTCATCATCTTGACTCACTATACGGGCTGCTCTAACAAGATGACCTTTTATCACTGATCGTTTCTGATGACTAGGGTGACAACTTGTAAAATGCAAGAAGGAATTTGAGTATGTGGTTTTCCTATGAATGTTAGCTACAAAATTACACGCTTCGCGATTTTTCGACAATAAGATGTCTAAATAAGTTGTAGTTACATCACTATAAGAAGAAATGAAGCTCAAAAAGTGTGTAGAGTTATTGAATTTATCCAACATCATGTTACTGATGTTGACATCATCTTTAACTAAAATAAAAATGTCGTCCAAATAGCGAGTGTAAAATGTGATGTATTTCATTAGTTCAGGATCCTTAAACACAAACTCGGTTTCCCAGTGTGCCATGACTGCATTAGCTATGCTCGTCCCACAAGGGGAGCCCATGGCAACACCCACTTTTTGCAAGTAAAAATTCTGACCAAACATGAAAAAGTTATTGTACAAAATTATTTCAAGTAGTTCCACGACCACAGAAATTTCCATTTTGGTGGCTCCATTTTTCTTGAGCACTAAAATGACCCATTCAATGCCAGTGTCATGTGGTATACATGTGTAAACGTCCTTCACGTCGACCGTGAGGAAGTTGTTACTTGTATCAAATGCTAGCTTATCAATTTTCTCAAGGAAAGACCATGAGTCCTTGCAAATCTGAGTTTCAAAAATGAGATATTTCTGTAGTATAGACTCAACAAACTTGGCACATGGTTAGGTAGGAGAACCACGACCATCAACTAATGGTCTCATTGGAGGATCAGTGATGCTTTTATGAATTTTTGGTATACCAAAAAGGTACGGAAACCTTGGGTAGGTAGTGGTCATGTAGTTGAACATTTTTTGTTCAATCCTACCTTCAACAAACATGTCCTCTATCCTGCTCTTTATGGATCTATATGCTCTATTAACCTCAGAAAGTGAACTAAGTGAGTATGAAGGACTGTCTAGAAGTTGAACCATGCATTCATGGTAGTCTGGATTATCAAAAATTACCAGCCCACCACCCTTGTCGGGCTTACAAATGCGTATATCTTGCATTCGAATATAATCAAGGTGTTCACGTTCAACTTTACTAATATAGTTGTTCCTTTTAGGCTTATAAGTCTGCTTAACTCCTTGCCTGAAGTCTAACTCGCACATCTGCTCAAAAATCTGTACTAGTGGGTGCAAGGGGGGGTTATATGTACTGGCAATTCTAAATGGGTCAATATCTATTCTATTAACACTGGCACACATCATCAAGTTAAAATTCAATTTCCGTGAAAATAACTTGACGTCATTGATAGTCTTAACCAAGTCAAATTTCTGTTCGGGGACATATGTGTAACCTTTAGCTAGAAATTCAACGGGGTCAGCAGGGACAGCAACTGAAGAAAAATTATACACTTTAAAATCGCCTGTAGAGTTTATAATAATGTCAGGCTTAGTTGTTTCCCTGCTAATGACACTGTTGTCTAATCTATGGTCCAAGGAATCACCATCATACAGTTCCAAGTCACTTAAAGTTAAGCTATTATCAGTGAAGTGAGAGTTATTATTCACTAAATGGAGGTTGTGATTGTCAAAATCAATGTTGGCATCAGAGAGTGTGATAAGGTCAACAGTTAGATCAGAGTCTCTGAGTACTGCACAGTCCATAAAGGTTAAGTCCTGTATGTCTTGGACCTCTGCTTGTTCGCCCTGCTTTGGGCAAGGTTGTTCTGCTGTTTGGGCCTGGTTCCAGTCTGATGGGCATCCCGAAAATTCGAATTCTGTTGTGTGAGGGTACCTTGTGATTGATTGCGATTGTGTAACCTCTCACTTCATTTTGTAACTGTAAATTGTCATTATTTGAACCCAAGTTCTCATTATGTGAGGCACTGTTGGTGTTAGCCCTTGAGTTGTCATATTGAATCACATGTGTAACTGCATTTTCCACTGCATGTACAGGGGCTCCATTCAGTGGACGGTTAAAACCATGCCATACTTGTGCAGATGATAAAATAGGATATGCAGTATTGTCTTTGTATGCTTTAAGGTCACGGTCCAGCTTTTTAACTTTATTGTTCTTAAGCTTACCCAAATATTGGTTGATACTAGAGAAAATACGGCTGTATTCGTATTTGTAGTGGCCAAATTCAATATGATGTTTAATGCTGGAATCTAACTCCATAACACTGATGTTAAGATCATTAACCCATATAGTGTAATGCTTGATCATCTCTTCGAGTAACTCGAAGCCTTGCCGGTCAAACAGAGTCACCAATTCATTATAAAAGTCAGAATTAGTGACTATACCAGTTGGAAACTGGGAGCGCCGTAACCCTTTAGGGACAATCTTGCATGAGAGGCACTCACGAAAATACGAAATTTCAAGTTGTAATTTCTTAAGCTTAACCAGCAAGCTATCTAAGTCTTTGAGTTTGACGACAATGTCAGGTGTTAAGTTAAAATCTAAAAGGTTACCTTGGCTACTTTCTGGTCGTATATCGTTTGAAGATGTGAAAGTAAACGTGTCCGCTAACCAAGCACTGGAACACCCGTATAATTGCTACCGTTGTCAATGAGCTTATTGCTAAGTTCTTGTATATGAGTCTCTGCTGGATTGTTTGTTGAGCTAGACGCATCCGCTTGACTAGTTCCCATACTAAGAGGCTGACAACCCACAATTTCACAGTTGTTTTCTGCAACCGGTAAATTTTTAGTTAATACTGCTGGTTGATGGCAGGTTTGTACTGCCGGTAAAGTAGAAGAAGAAGCGTTTAAACATCCCGCCATTTCGGCTCGGTTGTTATCTTCACTGGTAGATGGAAGCAAATCACAGAGGGCTCGTTGTGTGTCAAGCTGCTCCAACTTTGAATACAAAGAATCCATCCTCGATAGGAGAGAATCCAGGGTGGAGGCATTAACAAGGTTGGAAACCGAAGCTGGTGCTGGGGTTGCAGCACTATCACAGCCCTTAAGAAGTTCCGGTGTAGCGTTAGCCGAGAAGTCGCTAGGGCTACTTGCAAAACCTGAAGCCATAACAAACTGGAAATGTAAACAAAGATAAACACCAAAATGTCCAAACAAAGGTTTGCAGTGTTAAGCGAAGTCAAAAGCTAATGTTCACCAGAAGACAATTTAATGAAGCGCTTTTCGTCTGCACTGTGTGCAGACTTCTTCAGCCTTACAAAAAACATTTTAAAAACTTATTTTAAAAACATTTAAACTGGTATAATGAACCAATCATAACACACAATTAATTAAGGTGATTAATTAGAGCTGCTGCATTGATTGCTAGCATGCACCATAAAGTAAGCTCAAAGTAAACTTTTATGCAAAAGGAAGTTTTTAAAAGGTTTTTTGTATGTCTGAAGAAGTCTGCACACAGTGCAGACGAAAAGCGCTTCATTAAATTGTCTTCTGGTGAACATTAGCTTTTGACTTCGCTTAATACTGTAAACCTTTGTTTGGACATTTTGGTGTTTATCTTTGTTTACATTTCCAGTTTGTTATGGCTTCAGGTTTTGCAAGTAGCCCTAGCGACTTCTCGGCTAACGCTACACCAGAACTTCTTAAGGGCTGTGATAGTGCTGTAACCCCAGCACCAGCTTCGGTTTCCAACCTTGTTAATGCCTCCACCCTGGATTCTCTCCTATCGAGGATGGATTCTTTGTGTGCCAGGTTGGAGCAGCTTGACACACAGCAATGAGCCCTCCGTGATATGCTTCCATCTACCAGCGAAGATAACAACCGAGCCGAAATGGCGGGATGTTTAAACGCTTCTTCTTCTACTTTACCGGCAGTACAAACCTGCCATCAACCAGCAGTATTAACTAAAAATTTACCGGATGCAGAAAACAACTGTGAGGTTGTGGGTCATCAGCCTCTTAGTATGGGAGCTAGTCAAGTGGATGCATCTAGCTCAACAAACAATCCAGCAGAGACTCATATACAAGAACTTAGCAATAAGCTCATTGACAACGGCAGCAATTATACGGGTGTTCCAGTGCTTGGTTAGCGGACACATTTACTTTCACATCTTCAAACGATATACGACCAGATGGTAGCCAAGGTAACCTTTTAGATTTTAACTTAACACCTGACATTGTGGACAAACTCAAAGACTTAGCTTGCTGGTTAAGCTTAAGAAATTACAACTTAAAATTTCGTATTTTCGTGAGTGCCTCTCATGCAAGATTGTCCCTAAAGGGTTACGGCACTCCCAGTTTCCAACTGGTACAGTCACTAATTCAAACTTTTATAATGAATTGGTGGCTTTGTTTGACCGGCAAGGCTTCGAATTACTCGAAGTGATGATCAAGCATTACACTATATGGGTTAATGATCTTAACATCAGGGTTACGGAGTTAGATTCCAGCATTAAATATCATATTGAATTTGGCCACTACAAATACGAATACAGCCGTATTTTCTCTAGTATCAACCAATATTTGGGTAAGCTTAAGAACAATAAAGTTAAAAAGCTGGACCGTGACCTTAAAGCATACAAAGACAATACTGCATATCCTATTTTATCATCTGCACAAGTATGGCATGGTTTTAAGCGTCCACTGAATGGAGCCCCTGTACATGCAGTGGAAAATGCAGTTACACATGTGATTCAAAATGACAATTCGAGGGCTAACACCAACAGTGCCTCACATAATGAGAACTTGGGTTCAAATAATGACAATCTACAGTTACAAAATGAAATGAGGAGAAGTGAGAGGTTACACAATCACAATCAATCACAAGGTACCCTCACACAACAGAATTCAAATTTTCAGGATGCCCATCAGACTGGAACCAGGCCCAAACAACAGAACAACTTTGCCCAAAGCAGGGCAAACAAGCAGAGGTCCAAGACATACAGGACTTAACCTTTATGGACTGTGCAGTACTCAGAGACTCTGATCTAACTGTTGACCTTATCACACTTTCTGATGCCAACATTGATTTTGACAATCACAACCTCCATTTAGTAAATAATAATTCTCACTTCACTGATAATAGCTTAACTTTAAGTGACTTGGAACTGTATGATGGTGATTCCTTGGATAATAGATTAGACAACAGTGTCATTAGCAGGGAAACAACTAAGCCTGACATTATTATAAACTCTACAGGTGATTTTAAAGTGTATAATTTTTCTTCGGTTGCTGTGTCTGCTGACCTCGTTGAATTTCTATCTAAAGGTTACACATACGTCCCCGAATAGAAATTTGACTTGGTTAAGACTATCATTGACGTCAAGTTATTTTCACGGAAATTGAATTTTAACTTGATGATGGGTGCCAGTGTTGATAGAATAGATATTGACCCATTTAGAATTGCCAGTACATATAACCCCCCCTTGCACCCACTAGTACAGATTTTTGAGCAGATGTGCGAGTTAGACATCAGGCAAGGAGTTAAGCAGACTTATAAGCCTAAAAGGAATGACCATATTAGTAAAGTTGAACGTGAACACCTTGATTATATTCGAATGCAAGATATACACATTTGTAAGCCCGACAAGGGTGGCGGGCTAGTAATTTTTGATAATCCAGATTACCATGAATGCATGGTTCAACTTCTAGACAGTCCTTCATACTCACTTAGTTCACTTTCTGAGGTGAATAGAGCATATAGATCCATAAAGAGAAGCATAGAGGACATGTTTGTTGAAGGTAGGATTGAACAAAAAATGTTCAACTATATGACCACTACTTACCCAAGTTTTCCGTACCTTTTTGGTATACCAAAAATTCATAAAAGCATCACTGATCCTCCAATGAGACCATTAGCTGATGGTCGTGGTTCTCCTACCTACCCATGTGCCAAGTTTGTTGACTCTATACTACAGAAATATCTCGTTTTTGAAACTCAAATTTGCAAGGACTCATGGTCTTTCCTTGAGAAAATTGATAAGCTAGCATTTGATACAAGTAACAACTTCCTCGCGGTCGACGTAAAGGACCTTTACACTTGTATACCACATGACACTGGCATTGAATGGGTAATTTTAGTGCTCAAGAAAAATGGAGCCACCAAAATGGAAATTTCTGTGGTCGTAGAACTACTTGAAATAATTTTGTACAATAACTTTTTCATGTTTGGTCAGAATTTTTACTTGCAAAAAGTGGGTGTTGCCATTGGCTCCCCTTGTGGGGCGAGCAAAGCTAATGCAGTCATGGCACACTGGGAAACCGAGTTTGTGTTTAAGGATCCTGAACTAATGAAATACATCACATTTTACACTCGCTATTTGGACGACATTTTTATTTTAGTTAAAGGTGATGTCAACATCAGTAACATGATGTTGGATAAATTCAATAACTCTACACACTTTTTGAGCTTCATTTCTTCTTATAGTGATGTAACTACAACTTATTTAGACATCTTATTGTCGAAAAATCGTGAAGCGTGTAATTTTGTAGCTAACATTCATAGGAAAACCACATACTTGAATTCCTTCTTGCATTTTACAAGTTGTCACCCTAGTCATCAGAAACAATCAGTGATAAAAGGTCAACTTGTTAGAGTAGCCCGTATAGTGAGTCAAGATGATGACTTCCACAAAGAATGTGAACTACTTACGAGTATGTTCACACATAGAGGATACCCTATAAAACTCCTTGATGAACTAGTTAGGGAAGTTACAGTTAAAAGACTTAATGGCATTTATAAACCCTTATTGACCATAAAACACCATTAGCTGAACCAAGGCACCAACACCCTTTCACCAACAGAAGGGTGTACTGTAATCCACTTGGACAAACCTTCATACTTTGGTCCGAAACTCATTTTCACATTTAATTCATCTAATTATCAATGTATTGAGAGCATAAAGAAAAATTGGGCATTATTCATGAGTAATCCCACTTTTGCAACTAAAGTTGGTGACCACCCCATTATTACGTTTAGAAGGGGTAAGAACTTGAAGTCACTGTTAGAACAACCTGTTTCTAACTTTACGAGAACTGCTGGCATGTACAAATGCCAAAGTTGCAATTACTGTAAATACATAATAGAGACTAACAGAGTCACTACACAGAACTTTCAATGTAAGGTAAGGAGCAGGTATAATTGTAACTCCAAAATGGTGGTGTATATGGCAGTATGTCAAGGTTGCCCTGCGTTCTATGTTCGAAAAACTGAGCGTAGGCACCGTGAACGCATTTATGAACATCAATATGTAATAACTAGGAACAAATTGGACAATGCACAAGTCAAACATACTTTAAAATATAAGAATCATAGTTTCAAATTTCTAGTAATAGACCAGGTGAATAATGACAGAAGGGGCGCACCCTTACACCTCTTGTTAGAAGAATTAGAGCTAACTTGGCAAATCAAACTGAATGCTTGTATCTTCCCAGGTCTCAATGAGTCCTGCTCTATAAGCAGTATTCTTAAATTGAAAAGTTTGAAAAGGTGAGGGTAAGATATCATGGTTAAGTAACTTCCTTGGCTTACCATTAATGAACTATGTATATATCTGCTGTAATTTGCTTACATACGTTTGTTTGTTTTATTTTATTTGTTAGATAAGTTTAAAATTTTAGTATGAGTTTTGGTTTGTGAACTTTTGTTCACTTTTACTGTGTTAATTTTTAAGTTTATGCTTTTGTTATGAAGTTTCTTTAGTGTGTTTGACAATCACTGTTCCAGTTATTCATGGAGGGTCTTGCATAAAAGTTTACTTTGAACTTACTTTATGGTGCATGCTAACAATCAATGCAGCAGCTCTAATTAATCACCTTATTTAATTGTGTGTTATGAGTGGTTCATTATACCAGTTTAAATGTTTTTTAAAGGAAGTTTTTAAAAGGTTTTTTGTATGTCTGAAGAAGTCTGCACACAGTGCAGACGAAAAGCGCTTCATTAAATTGTCTTCTGGTGAACATTAGCTTTTGTCTTCACTTAATACTGCAAACCTTTGTTAAAACCAGTTATTTGATCAATTTTCTAAGTTAATAAAACAAATATTTAAAGTCTGCTCCATTTTTGGACCTTTGACCCCCATTAGTGCAGATTTTTTGGGCTAGGAGGTTGAAAGGTTAGTGTTGAGTGTTCTAGTTTGGACTGTTAATGGTCTGATGACTGATAGCCTAGTATCTAAATATGAACCTCTGGACCTACAGAACTGTTTTCACTTAGACTACAACAGAAAGTCAGTATTTTTCTTTCTAGAGTGGCACGATGATCTCAGAGTTGATTTCAGTCTTTCTGTAGGGAGGTACATCCACCAGCCTGGAGAACATAGGTTTCTAACTGTTGGAAAAAAGCTAAAATGTTTTGTATGTCTATCTCTAATTTCCAATTTCTACCAAAACTATAACGTTTTGGAAAGTCTGTTGATCAAGTTGTGGTTTCAGGAAATGCATTGATTAACTTCCACACACCACACCAGAGCTTCCACTGACATATCACAATGTACATATCTGATTAACAAATGAAACACAAATTCTGGCATACTGCAATAACAGTTAGCTTGGACATGCCAAACTGATCTGTAGCTTCAGCTGATACAGCTGAGATCCACTCTATCATTTCAGACACAGCTTACACTGACATCATAATGCATCAGAGAGAGCTTCCAGGGGCACATTATCATGGACTACAGCTTCCAGTCAGGCAAACATAACATGGAGTAGGAAGTATGAGGTACAAAGCTGCCTGTTGAACCTTGACATTGACTACTGCAAGTCAATATGCCCAGTGTAAGGGCTGTGAAAAAAGTATATCAATAAAATCCATGCTTATAAAATCCAAGGGATTTATTTAGTTACGTACTGGCTACCCGTTTAAAAAATGACTAAATGCATGTCTGAAAATGGTGCAGGCAATAGAGGAACTGGGACAGAAAGCACCATCCTGTTTTCCCTAACTTCTTTCATTACCTCTGAGACTGGGAATTTCCAAGGTACTTGCCCACACTATCCTTATCTGCAGGTACACTTATAGGTGACCTTTACATCACTATTTTCACAAGGAAAAGCTGGCACCGTGAGTTTTAGCTTAAGAATGACTTATCAGGTTCTAAGCACACTGCACACCAACATTACACTGTACGGTAGAGACTTTAGATTCTTCAGTCAGTTGATACATACACAGAGTTTTGGCAGCAAGCAGAAATTTGAATATAGTGATAAGCATGAACGCACCTCATACCTCCTAAATCAACCTCAGTTTCTACATTGTAGACATATAACATAAGTGGACCTTTTTCATACATGACCCTTTGCAGCCTTGACCTTGGGAAGAGGCAATACAAGTAAATTAGAAGCCATGTGAATGTAATGCAGTTACACTGAAACAACAGAAATTTGAGATAATTCACAACTGTAAAATATGGCTCTGGATATCTGCAGACTAGGAATATAATGCACTTAGAATGCATAATCAATGTTGTAAGCATTCCATAGTTGTGCCTTACGTTTTCTTTATGTTTCTTGTATCTGCTGTCAAGAAATTATTTTCACAAGGGTAATTTTGTAGCCATGTTTGGTTACAAGATCAGAGACTCGTTCTAATCTATTAAATTAGACAACTGTAGTACACTACAGTACTACATTTACAAAACACACACTATGACATAAGACATCAGCAACCAATTTGCTTATAGTGATATTGTACAGATGTTTTTCTTACTGTTCATAAGGTTGCATTTCATTCCTGTTGAGGAACAATATTATTATTATGCTTCGCTCAGTGGTGCAGAGGGAGGGAACCCTCACTGTGACCCAGACATCTGGGGTTCATTTAGGAGCCTTGGCACTGCAGAAGCTAGGCACATAAGGAGGCTAACTAAACAATGTAAAAGCACTACTTCCCAAGTAGCGTCTGTCACTCTTCTGCTCAGTACTGGGTCTCTGTACATTGTCATCTGCCTATCAGGTACAGAATCTATGCCACTTGCTGAATTGAGGTGAGCTCTGTCAACCTTCCTTTCACATCTGTGGTGATAGAATTACTTAACTGAAAGGAACTATTTAGTGCTGGTAAATACAGCTGTGGTGAAAGAAGCACTTTCCTGCTTTGCTACCACTTTGCTACCACTGTGATAACTTCGCCTGCTGATATGTATTGCAATACAATCACAAGTTACTGTATTACTGATTTAAATTTTGATAATATCACACACTACTATACTACTGACATGCACTGCAATACTATCACAGATTACTATATTACTGATCTACATTGTGATAAAGTCACAGATTACTATACTACTGACATGCACTGTAATACTATCACAGATTACTATATTACTGATCCACATTGTGATAATATCACAGATTACTATACTACTGACATGCACTGCAATGCACTGTAATACTATCACAGATTACTATATTACTGATCCACATTGTGATAATATCACAGATTACTATACTACTGACATGCACTGCAATACTATCACAGATTACTATATTACTGATCTACATTGTGATGTCACAGATTACTATACTACTGACATGCACTGTAATACTTTCACAGATTACTATATTACTGATCTACATTGTGATAATATCACAGATTACTATACTACTGACATGCACTGCAATACTATCACAGATTACTATATTACTGATCTACATTGTGATAATGTCACAGATTACTATACTACTGACATGCACTGTAATACTATCACAGATTGCTATATTACTGATCTACTTTGTGATAATGTCACATTACTGAGAGCAACCTTCTGATCAGGGGGCTTGTACTAGGGTGACTGTACTGTATTAAAATTATAACACTAATATTTGCTGCTTCTCTGACTTTTATAGATGTCTTATTCCTGAATTAATGTTTACTTAGCACTGTAATCATTGATGCATGTACCTCTTTCTCGTTTGCAATTACATTTTCTTGTTAGCGAGCAGACGTTCCTTCATTTGGCTGATTTACATTGTTTTTAACCCAAAGTATACCTTTTTACCTCGCCAAGAGCAGCACTTTATCTTTGCTTCTAGAAAGTGGGCTCTTTTAAAGGGTTCATACAACAATCCAGATATACCACAGTACAAAAATAAAGCTATTACTACCCCTAAAAAATGAATACAATGTTATAGTTATAGTGTCTCAATACCATAAAACCACATAGTTATCGCAAACTTGTGCCACTCAAGACCTTACTTTTGTTCATAGTCAAAACCAAAAGTCCTTATATCTGTAACTGTATTAACTGCCTCAGCAGATATTTTCCAGATAATAACCACCCACAGGATACTGCTGATTTATAGCTAAACCTCTCAAATTATACTTACTCCATTGTTCCAGCACTTCCCCCAAACCAAGCTTACTGTCTCCCTGAACTAGTTTAGCTTTCAGCCACGAAACCTATCATTAAGCTTCCCACCACCACTGCCATCATTACACTGCTTACATCATTACACTGCTTACATCATTACAATGCTTACATCATTACACTGCTTACATCATTACACTGCTTACATCATTACAATGCTTACATCATTACACTGCTTACATCATTACACTGCTTACATCATTACAATGCTTACATCATTACACTGCTTACATCATTACACTGCTTACTTTAGTTTCCTTCCTATTCTTTATACCTCCTTGTTCACGTAAATTCAACTTTTCAAGTGAGGGCCCTAGAATATAATTTATAATCAACATATACAGTTTTCTCTCCTCAGTCCTATGAAGCTTTTTCATTCACTATAACATTTTTAACCTAGACATTATGCAAAATACATTTCAGTACAGCTATACTTCAAAACAACTTTGTGCTCTGTTACTCTTCTTCTGTAAATCTTTTATTACTTGTTAGCCTGGACACTACAAAATGCTGGCCCTATCTTAAAAGTAGCCTAGGTCCCATGTTTGGCAAGCTGGTGTCCTTCCTGGCAGTGCAGAGGTTCACTCAGGCCCTGACCTTATTCTGCACGATCTGATTATTTCCCATGCTGATCCTGGTTTCATATAAAATAAAACAAAGGAAACTGCAGATTGGCTTTTACCCAACAATTGTTGGGATATCTGAAACTGGGTTAAACCCAATGATTCCACAAATTAAGATTCAGTAACCATACTATTCAAGCATTCAGTGTGACAGTTCATGAAACAAGACTGGTGGAAAAGTTATACTGCTCATAAAAAAATGCATTATGAAATTATGGAAAAATGTATTTCACATGACTCATGACCCTAGATGAGTAGTGAATAAAAGCTCACTAGGAGGCAGAGCATGACATTTAATTATAGCTGCTGACACTAGATGCATTTTCCTCCTCATTAAACAAATGGGGCCTTAAAACAATATATAGGCCCCATTTTGAAGACAACAATGATTTGTTTTGCTGACAAGACCCTAAATCTAGAATGTTGTCACTACTGGAGAATGCCCCAGCATTCCTTATAAGGTCCATCAATTACAAGTTTGTTCCCTTTATAGTAACTCCCACTAGCTTTTAATTAGTGAGGCAAAAGACGTAATCTCCACCCATAATTGTCACAACCAAAGCCTTTCCTTTATGGAAGTAAAATTACTTACTAAAGAACTAACTCATATTGACTTGTACCCCATACTTAATTGTATATGTATATTTCCATAGGGAAGCTTTCTGTGCTGAAGTACAAATATATACTTCTCTCTCCTTACTAAGTGCATTGGGAGTTAGAAATTCCCATGGATGACATCAGACCTTAAAGCACTACAGAGCTAGTAGCTTCCATCAGGAAACATTAAGAAAGAAAAGACTTTACATCTAAATATAGGTCATCCAGTCACTTTACGACTTGTGAAAAAAATGTATTTCAGGAACGCCACACTCTCAAATTCTAAAAACTTCTTTAAGGGAATCAAGATTCACTGAACAGTTTAAGACACTGCCCTGCATTACATTAAAGACATCTCACAATCTACTCAGGTTCCTGAGGAAGTTGCATGCCTCCTATGAGAAGAAGCCTCTGTCTCCCCTAAGGAATATACTGCCACCTTCTATGTCTTCTCTTTTCCCACCCCTATCCTCCCTTCCACTTTAGGTGTTTCACAAACAGAGAAATCTTAAAGTTTCTATCAAATATTTCTTTATGACCCAAGCAGGTAGATAACCCCAATAAAATTTCATAAAAAAACTATTGACCCCACATAGTTGATCTTCTTACTGAATTCTACCTGTCTGCACTTCTTTTTCAGTTGCAGTTACATTTTCTCTTGCTGGGGAGCAGATGTTCCAGCATTTGGCTGACTTACTCTTTGCAATTCCTCCAAAATAGATGTGAACCACTGCCATTCCCATACTGAATATCAGCAACCACAATCAACCATGTTATTACAGGTGCATTTTCTTCCTGTGCTACCTAAAATTCTGGAGAGGCCCATCTGAGTTTAACTAATTCACTATCTAAACAAATCTGAAGTACAAATAAGCAGAAGCCAACCTGGATACATTAATGTCCACAGCACCTTGACTTGTATGGTTCCCTAAAAGACCACCTATTATAGAGTATAAGTAATGTTAAAACAAAATGTGCCATATTCAGACACCATTCCTTATTTATTCAGGTCCTCCAGACTGCTGGCCTAGCAAATTCATTTCTGTTTTTCATATTATTTAGCTAACAGGACCATGTAAGTAAATGTCAGAACCTCACTGGCATCAGCCATGCGCTTTCTCTGTGAAGTACCACAAGGCTTAATACTGGGACCAGTGCTAATCTTACTGCTTAGCTTCATAATCCTTAATCTTATCACTATAAAAAGTCATCATGTATGCTGATGGCATGATAAACACTACATAAAATAATATAAAGATCAAGTCACCTCTAAACATCTTATTACCAATATTAAATACAAGTCTATTGTGTTTGCTGCACCTAAAAAATATCAACTACTGATGGAGATCAGATCAGCTAGAGAATGACCAAACCTTTAAGTTACGTTAGTATTTTGTTAGACACTCCTCTTTCCCCCAATATCATATTCTACTTCTAAAAGCAAAAGGAAGGTGCTCAATTTGCCATGATAAGAAAAATCTTTAAACAAATTACTTTTGAAATGCAGTATGCAACAAGGTGTGCTTAAACAACTTTTGAATATTGCATTCCTCTTCCTGTTTACTACTCTGAAACAGAACTTTAAATTCTCCAGGCCTCCCGTCTTTCTTGAATTATATTGATGTTTCCAAAGCTGAAACATCACTGTACCAATGTATGACAACTAACTGGTTACCAGTTAGAGAAAGGGAAGACCCAATGAGCAGACCTAGTGCAAAGCCTTATCAGCTTTAATACTCTGCACCTTTACTAATACCCTCTTCTTGGCGATACCTTATACTGTAGATCGCCTGGATATAACCTTAGATCTGCTAGAAGTGGTGCAGTCATTCTGTACTACCCTAGAATGAGTTTACAAACTACAGTCAGGGAATTCTTCTAACTCCCACTGCCCGGACCAACTTCTGTCTCAGTTACAGAACATTCATGGCATCATTCTGTACATAAAAAAATTAACTGTACACAAAATGAGGATATCGACTTGCTTTTTAATAACATCGTTGTGAGTGCTTTCATCTCTATAAGAACATCAGACTGAAGTATTCATAATCAAGACTAATAATTAGCTAACAAATATATGATCCTTAAAGATTCTTAAAAGATCCAATCACATTCACACACTGATTGTTACTGTAACATAATTTAACAATGAACATATTAATATGTATTTTCATATCATAAAATTAGTCCTTGTATTGTGTTCAGTTAGTCTTATGTTTCATCATTTATACTGATATTGTGTTTTTCAGTGTTTACATTCCATGCATAGTTAAACTCTTACAATATCTAAAGCAAAGTGCAGGGTGTGACTGATGTAGTTGTCACTACCTTCAAATTCCCTTTAATTATTCTTAGTCCATAGTACACTCAGGATCACTCCCTGGTCCTCTCTGGTCACTGCTCCCCCCTTACCTTTCACCTTTATGCCTATTTCACTGTACTTTTTACACTTCTTCCTACTTTGCCATTCTCTGGTCACTCCTCTGTCTGTCACAGTACTCACATTCTCACCTGTTCCTCCCTCTCAACATCTGCTCCCTCTCTCCCCTCTCTTCCTATGACTGGACTGTCACTGTGGATCTGGGAGCTTTGTGCCTGAAGAGCAATATAGCTGCATTCTGTTCATCTGATCAAGCTGTTTTTGATGCAGCATGTTAGACAAATTCTGTGCACTGCTGTTGGGGACTATCCTGTAAAGAAACAATTACTGTACTGATAGTATGTGTACACAGGTTCATAGGTGTGTACTAGGATAATGGCCCTGGAGCATTTACAAGCCTAGCCCATAGAAGTACCCTGACATCATGCCGCCGACGTTAGATACCAGTGCCTCTGTCAAGTAGAGCCACTGGAGTGATCCCAAGGGTGAACTTTCTTTTTCCCATCCACTCATCAAGATTTCTCTTGAAGAGGGCCAGTGAGGTGATCTGCTTGACATGTATGGGAAGTCTGTTCCGGAGCATGGGCAGTCTCCGGATTATGAACCAGTCCTTCCAGCATGTTCTGTTGATTGTCGTAATGAGGTTGAGGTCTCTGGAGCATATGGTGCGGAGGGATTTCTTTAGATGTAGCATTTTTAACAGGGCTGGGTCAGACATGGCTTTGTAAGTCAAGCAGAGATCGCCTCTTAGTAGATGATATGAGACAGAGAATAGCTGGAGTTTTTTGAGTATGTCCATGTAGGACATGTGTTTAAGGCCAAGGATCCTCTTTGTGAGGTACTTTTGTGGCCTCCCAGTTGTTGCAGGTGTCTAGTGAGGTACATACCAAAGGGGGCATTATACTCAATGATTGGTCTAATGAGGGAAGAGTAGAGACAGGTGATGACCTCTTTCTTCCTGGATGCAAAACCCTTGGTAATGAGATGTGCCACATAGACGGACCTTCTGCCACAGTAGCAACCTGTGTCCCCAGATCTCATATAATGCCTTCAGTGTTCAATGGGCTCCCATTGATGTGGTAATTAGTGGGAACTGAGTTTTTCCCAAAGGGGATGATGACCCATTTTTTGGCATTAAGCTTAAGACTATGGTTTAGACACCAGTCATTGGTTTTAGTGAGGCCTTTCTGTAGGATGTCTGCATCACTTGGGGAGTTAATAATAGCTTCCAGACGTCCAAGAACTTGGTCAGCCAGAGTCTCTCTGTGTTGGCCTGGACTTCTGAGAAGTAGATGCTAAACAGGAGAGGACATAAGACCGAACCCTGTGGGACTCCACTCGTGACTGGTTGGCAGTCGACTTGGAGTCCGCTACTTTCACACTGTGGGTTCTATCTGTGAGCCAATTTGCAGCCCACCTACTGATATAGGGGTTAATGCCTAATTTGGTAAGTTTATCAATGATTCCTGAGTGAGAAATGGTATCAAAGGCCTTGGCCATATCGAGGTAGGCTGTATGAACTGGCTTATCCTCATCCACAGCTCTGATGACTATCTCAAAAAAGTTGACCAGGTTGAGCAGGCATGATCTACCTTTCACAAAACCAAATTGCATGGGATCTAGAGTTTGGAGATTCCTTATATCTTTATTAATTAGGTCCATGATGATGCATTCCATATCCTTACATATCAGACTCATCAGGCTAATGGAGTGATAATTTCCAGGTTCTGTAGTCGCTTCCCCTGTATGGAGAGGAATGACTGCAGCTGTGCACCATTCAGTAGGGACAAAGCCTGAGGTGAGGCTGTGAGTGCACAATACCATGCAGAACACAGCCAGGGATATTGTCGGGTCCCATGGAAGCTGTATTCTTTGCCTTGGACAATGCAGCTTTAACCTGTGCTGCAGTGATGCTGGTTGCCTGGCATTCTTCTGGTTTTGTGATTGGTCCTTTGGGGGGAGGGGAAAATTGGCCATGAATCTGTCGGCCAGTATGTTGGCAATATCTGTTGACTCAGTAAATAGTTTTAGAGAATTTAGTAAAGTAGTGACTTTTGATCCCAGTACACACATTATGTTTACAATGGATGTAGTTTCTCTTTATACCACCATTCCACACGGTGTAGGTATTCAATATGTTAGGGCTTTTTTGAATAAGTATTCAGAAGTTTCAAACGAAACTCTCAATTTTCACTGTGAGTTGTTGGAAGTATTACTTGATAACAAGTAAAATAAAAAAAAAATATTGCAAAGTAAGAGGGGTAGCCATCGGGTCTCCAGTGGCACCCTCTTTTGCCAACATTGTGATGGGATGGTGGGAACATTTAGTATTGGAACCATTGAGGGAAACATTTCATGTGTTGTACTACAAAATATTCATTGATGACTTAGTTTTTGTAATATCAGGGGGAAAAATATGGTGAAAACTTTTGTAAATGAGTTGAATGAAGTATCAGTTTTTTTTTAATTTGTCCTAGGTGATGTAGGGACTGACATTAATTACTTAGATGTTAATTTAAAGTGGGATTGTACAACAAAACTTTTATGAGTAAAATTTATAGAAAGAAGACCTTCACAAATAGTTACTTATATTTTTCCAGTCAGCATCCTACATTTATTAAGAATAACATACCTAAAGGGCAGTTTATTAGAGCATGCCATATGACCAGTGAATATATGTTATTGGAGGAATTTGAGTATATTATTAAGCTATTCACTGAAAGGGGTTATGAAGAAAATGAATTAAGAAAACAATCTGAAAGTATTTTTAATAAAAGGATGACTCACTATCCTCCCATTCTGAAAGTTCCATTTAGTGGTAACTGCAGCTCAAAAAGTCAGGCCAATTTATTTTTTAGTATGGCTATGACATTAGACAAAGGTATTATTAGAAAAGTTATATATAAAAACTGGAAAATAATTGAGGGCAATCAGAAGTTACTCAAAACTGTAGGGGAAAGACCTAAATTTGTATACAGAAATGAACACAATTTGAAAGAACTCTTACAAAAAGGTGATGACACTGTTTTTTCAGATGTGTTTTTCACATACAAACTACAGGGTATGTTCAAATGTGGAGAGTGCAACATGTGTAGGTTAATTTTGGAAGGTCCATATATAGAATTGCCCCATTTGACATAGGTTCATAGGTTCATACTAAGCTATCTGCCCAAGGGCATTTATAAGCCTAGCCCATAGTTATGTGGCTTTCGCCACCCCTTTAGTTTGAATAAAAACTATGCCTATCATTTTTCTGTGCCTCTGTCAAGCAGTGACACTGAAGTAATCCCTGGGGTATATCTGCGATCTCCCATCCATTGGTCAAGATTCCTCTTGAACAAGGCCAGCGAGGTGCTCTGCCTCACATGTACCGGGATTTTGTTCCACAGCATAGGGAGTCTCTGGGTGATGAATCTGTCCCTCCAGCACATTCTATTTATAACCGTGTCAAGGTTTAAGTCTCCCGCCCTTGTGGTTCTGAGGGATCTAGATTTTTTGAGGTGAAGCATATTCATCAAATCTGGGTTTGACATGGCCTTATATGTCAGGCACAGGTCACCTCTGAGCAAGCGGTATGAGACTGAATAGAGCTGGAGTTCTTTCAGTCGGGTAGCATAAGACATATTTTTGAGACCCTTTATCCTTTTGGTGAGGAACTTTTGGGGCCTTTCAAGCTGCAGCAGGTGTCTGGTCAGATACATTCGAGCGGGCATTGTACTCATTCATAGGTCTAATGAGTGATGAGTACAGGGGACGATGACCTCCCTTGATCTAGATGTGAATCCCTTCATGATCAGGTGGGCGATATAGAAGGTTTTCCTAACTACTTTAGCAACATGAGTGTCAAGCGAAGGCTACTGTCAACTTGGGTCCCCAGATCCCTGATGACTTTTCTGTGCTCAGTGGATTGCCACCTATATGGTAGCTAGGGGTAACCTTGTTTTTCCCAAAGGGTATGACTATGCATTTTTTGGCGTTTAACTTCAGGCCATGGCTCTGGCACCAGTTATCCGTTTCTGTGAGGCCCTTCTGGAGGATATCTGTGTCAGATGTGTTTTCGACTATAGCGCCCAGTTTGCAGTCATCTGCAAACTTTGTCAGCCATAACCCTCCTGTGTTTGCTTGTACTTCAGAAAAGTAGATGCCGAACAAGAGTGGACCCAGGACTGAGCCCTGTGGGACACCACTTGTGACAGGCTTTGAGTCTGACATGGCTCCAGCAACTCTGACCCTGTGGGTTCTGTCACTTAGCCAGTTTGCAACCCATCTTATGCCATTAAAGTACCAGGGCATTTTTGCTGTAAGAGTAAGGATGTGATTTACATTGCAGTATGTGGAAGTTGTCAGGAATTTTATGTAGGGATGACAAGAAGTTTGCATACTAGGATACATGAACACGTGTATAGTATTAAAAAGAAAGCTAAAAAGAATGCTTTATTCAAGCACACTTTAAGTTGTACTGGATATAAGAAATGTTTTTTTCAGTTCTTGAACAAGGGAAGGTTAGCTTAAGAGAGGAAGATTTCAAGAATTATTTGGAGCAAAGAGAGGCCACGTGGCAAATTGAGTTAAATTCAGATAAAAAACAGGTCGAAATGGCATAGTAAATATAAAATGTTTTTTAAAGAATCATAGAGTATATGTAAATAAGTGAATGTGTTTTTTAAAAAGTGTTATCAGTATTTTATGAGTTAATAGATGAATCATTATTAACACCTTTTTAATTGTGTTAAATTATGCCTGTTAGAGAATTTAAGTGTTGGGGTTTATTGAATATTCATTATTTCTGAGGAAGTCTGGTTGACGAAAGCGTTCAATAAAGAAGTTTTACGCTAAAGTGTTGTTTGGAGTGTGACACAATAGTTTTATTTCTTTGTTGGCTCAGTATAGGAGGTACTAATGTGTAGTAACTCAGAGCACATCTGGGTATTGCCGTGGATATTCTTGATATAATTATAGAAGGCTTTGTGGTTGTTTTTAGTGTCTACCGCAATTCTGCCTTCATAGTTGGCTTTAGAGGTTTTGATGAGGGATCTCAACTTTTTTTGAGGCTAACAATGGAGTTTTTCCAATCTTGGGACTTCACGTTTTTCTACAACAGTTTCTTCCTTCTGTTGTAGAGTTTATTATTGGCAGGGGACCGCCAGATTGGCTTCCTTTTTTTGGAGGCGAGCATCTTGATTCTGTTGGGTATGGCTAGTTCCATGCATTTATGTACGTGTTCGTACAGTGCATTGGTATATGATTCAGCAGTTATGCATCTATTTTCTATTGGCATGGGTGCTGTGAAGTTAGCCATCTCTGTTTTTAGGAGCCCAAAGTCAGCTTTGGAGAAGTTTTTCAAGGTGGTTACCTTTGTGGGGGGTGTGGGCGAGATGTGGATTTCCATGGTGATTAGTTTGTGGTCGGATCTAACCAGGGAGGAGTTGACTATTGGTGTAGAGTGGGCATTTCAGTTGATGAATTCCAGGAAGCGCTGGGCCAGTGTATTAGTGCATGAGTAGTTTTCCCAGTTGACAGAGGGGTAGTTGAAGTCGCTTAGTATGGGAATGTTGGGTTGGACCCTAATAGTTTCCAGGGTGCTTAAGAACATGGAGTGAGAGTCTTGGGACATGGTTGGGGACCTATAACAGGCTACGACCTGAATTGCCCTCTTACCCAATGTTAGTTGTACTTGAAGTATCTAAGTGGCATTATGCTGGGCTACTAGCCTGGAGGTGTGCATATCCTTTATGAATATGGAGACACCACCGCCTTTGGAGTTTCGGTCCATATTCTGGGGCCAAAAGGTATGGAATGAGTTATAGCCTGGTAGCACAGGGGTGCTTTCTGCTGCTGTAAACCAGGTCTCCATTACAGCACAAATGTCGATGCTCTCCATTTTGAGGAGTGCTTCTAGAGAGTGCGTCTTGAGATTAAGACTTCTAGCATTGAGCAGCATGACTCTCAGATTGCATATATTTATAGCTGTTATGGTGGTAATTTGGCATTTGGAACACCGCCTAAAAAAGGCACTATAGGGGTGGCAAGAGCCTTAGCCAGTATCCAGAAACCCAGGGGTGACAGATGCAGGCCATCTCTGGCAAAGCATCAAGGTCTGTCAGTTATGTTATCCCAAGCAGACAGATACTGGATCCCTTTAGAATGACACCAGAAACTTAGCCAATTGTTCAAGTCAATCATTTTCTGCCTGTACTGTAGTATCATTCTGGTTGATAGTAGGATGCTGCTCAGGTCTAGGATCATCCCTGCCTGGGCCACACAATCCAAGAGTTCCACCATGTCTCTTTTCATGTAGTCCAGGGAGGTGCATCTCAGGTCATTCACACCCACATGGACAATGACAGAGTCATACTTGTACTTGTGGAGTGACCTGAATACATGAGATATGTGGCGGATTCTGGCACCTGATAGCAGACTGTTACCTTCTCCTTATTCAACCTAGTGAGTAGGGCATCAGTGTGCCTCACTACTGAGTCACCTTTGATTAGTGTATTGGGCAAGCTGTTTTGCCATATTTAATATATCTTACTCTGCCACCTGCTGATTAACGTTACTTCACTATAGCCATGTCTTACATGTACTGCAACATGTTAATGTTTTATATTGTGCATTTATAACCACGTTACCGCACTTTACCGCTGTCCACATTATCTGCTTGCTCCTGTGGTTGGAGTCGTGACTGAAAAGGGCCCTTTCTGAGTCATCTTATTAACCAGTTTATTGACAAAAATAAATAAATCTATGTTTCTCACTCCCCTACCAATATCTGAATGCTATGAGCTGCAAGAAACTATTCACACTCAATAATGAATTATAGCATTTTGGGGGAGGATTTTTTTTAAACTCCTGATGTTTTTTGTACCTGTTACTGACAAGCACTGATGGAGCATGAGCATCATTGCACCTTTCTTCCTTAGCCTAATTGTAATACAGCTGTGACTTAAGGGGTCAGAGTACACTTAGATCATTCATACCTTTCAGTGTAGGAACTAATTACTTTGCATATAAAACCAGCATATATGCTTCTGCTAAATTTATTCAACTTCCAGGACTTGGCTGCAAAGAAGGAAGCAGTAAGGAAATAGTTGATTCAGTCAAGTCCTAGTTCCTTGACCAGATATTTTGGTGAACTGCCTGCAAAAAAAAAAAAAAAAGAAAAAACTGCCCTGGCTAAAGGGGTAGCCTCCTCCAACACATAAAATGCAAAGTTATTTTGTCTCTGAACCCCCTTATTAAATACAATCAGCTCCAGAGTCACATCATCTGTGCTGAACGGGGTACATTTACTGACGTTTTCCATCACTGAAATGGGATGCCATTAAATCACAAGCTACCAAGGTGTAAAACTGAGAAAGAGTCATATCATTGCATTGTATGCACATCTTACCTAAATAATCAACAGGATTCAATAATATCTGTGTAGGATCCGTGTAGAGCCTACATAGAATGTATCTGTATACATGGCCATGATCTTCCCTCGGCATTGTGCCATGCATATTAATGGTGCTGTGTGCCTTAGGGAGGTCTGAACAACATGGATTTTGAATTTGTGTAACACCGACGGCACACCCATTTACCTGTCAACCCATTAAGCTGACCAAAAGGGGTACAAGACAATTTATTTCACTAATTTGGATTTATTTAATTTTTTTTTTTTTGTTTTACTTTATGTTCTTGTTTGCATGCTGTGGTGTGTTATTTAGCTATGCTTACCTGTGCACACCCATACATCAGACATGTGCCAGACACCTAACAATAGAAACCGGATGTGATCAGTTTTGTATTTTTTTTATTTTTATGTGCTTGTTTGCGTGATGTGGCATGTTATTTAGCTATGCTTAGCTATGTGTTCCTATGCATTAGACATATGCCAGACATCTAAATATAGAAACCAGATGCTTTCAACTGACTTAGCTTCAGGGTGCTTAGCACCACCCAAACCCATGCAGCAAAGCTGCCCTATGCTTACAGTGGCACCTTCGAAGTGTATCTGAAGATACATGAGCTCCCTTCACTACTGTAGTGGTGAGATAGGTTGAGTGATAATCTACAGTGTAGTAGGTCCTGGGATTGAGTCCTGGGAAGTGATAACTTTTACATATATGGCTGTGAAACTGTGTCAGGTCACTGAAACATTGGTTCACTTTAAATTCAATTATTGTACTATTTAGAAAAGGTGTGTGAAGCTAAGCATCACTTAAACGTGGGTAATGGTCTTTCGTTGTTTGCGCATTACTAAACTTTTCTTAAACAGGGGTTGCGCAAGTTTGCATTATGTTAAGCAATGTGGTGTTTTTGAATGTTTCACTGTGATGCACAGTTGCAGGAATGCACCCTATTTGAAGGACAATAGGCGGGATTTGCACAGTATTCCTCGGAGCCTGATCTTGGGTGTGGATATGGCTGTCATGGGGGATGGAGTGTGCTTTCGGGCACAAAGTTGGAGTGCTCAGGAGTCTAGGGTTTTTATTGGACTCCTCGTACAGCACCATGGGCTCTAGCTGCTGCTGGACAACTATCTTGGCTCAGAAACCAAGTCTGCAGCCTGGGATGGTTTGGCCAGGGACCTGACCAGTGCAACTGGTAGCCCCCACACTTGTGAACAGTGTTGTCACCATTATGATGACTTCCTGTTGACGGAAGAGGGGTACTTTGGATCTCTGAATCCAAGAGGCATGGGCGGGGAACACCCCACAGATATGTGTTTTCTAGTAATTTACAGATATACAAGCTGAATCTGTGCAAAACTAGTATGCATAATGGTTTCCCTCTTTTACCACAGCTGCAGAAGAGAGGCCTTGGAGTTTAACCAGGATGAGTAAAGTGTGTGTTATGTAAGAAAATAAAGTAATAAATTAATGCATAACCTAATAATAAAATAAAATATAGATATCGCAGTCTTAACAGTCATGTACAAAATACCGGAGACATCATAGACGTTCATTAACACGCATATCTGAACTGTTAAAGCAAGTTAAAGAAAGTAAGCATGCAGTGCTGTGTAGCATAGCTTCAGCCATTAGTTAATGTTGCTGAATACCCAGATTAAGAGTCAACATTGAGGTCTGCTCATTGTCAGAAATATGCTGTTGATTGCATTCAGTAACTGAGTAGGGTAAACTTGTAAATTAACAGAAGTCCTAGACAGCTATCCATGTGTGTAAATGCAAGATTTGAAACAACATGAATCAATAAAATGTAAAAAGAGACAGTGCTCTGATAATTATTTCAAATAAAATGTTCAGTATTACTGTATTCATTGCTTGAGCATGCTAATCCCACACCACTAACTGAGAAATTGTGCTGTTTTCAATACTGCTTTTACATTTCATCAATACAACATACACATGCTTGCATGTGAAGTGCACACCCGTAGACCTGTGCCATGGCTGCCCAGCTGTCAAGTGTAATCAGAGTACATAGACATGCCTCTCAACTGTCATGATTTTTGCATACGGTACTAAATACTGCTCCATATATCCGGTCTGTTTGGTATATGATCTTGTTTTACTGGGCAGGCTCTCCCACATTGGTAAGGATCAGTATTAGAAAAAAATGTCAGTCCTCTGGATTGTATATGTTAGACATCTCTCAAAATGCATTTTAATTTTAAATCTGTTATCTGAACACCTTGCTACTTTTGTAAGAACACACTATGTAAGAATGTACCCTGTTATTGTGCCTTTATACCACCATTATGTATGGCTTGGCCCATAATGTCCCATGCTAAGAGGTTAAGAGGTATGTTCATGGAGCATCATATATCCAGTATAAGCAACCCTGAATGACTTCTGGGTGCAATGAGATCTGAACTATAGTGTGTGTGTAAGGAACAGGGTAGCATTTCAAATAAACATCATACAAGTTAGTGATGTAACAAGTACAATCTAACATATATAAAAGCACTTATTTGTAGTATGTTTAGTTATAGTATCTGTGAAGTAACTAACGTTCTCCTTTCTTCCCTCACCCCACCCCACTCCTTCCCTACTTTTATTTACTTAATCAATATATTTATTATTATCATTTGCTATTATCATATCATTTCTTATAACCTCTTTATGTTGTCCTTATGTATAATTTAATATTGCTCTGATGTTAAATAAACTTTCATTTACATTATTTATCATTGTGTTCCTCATATTAGTTTTCAATTTGTTTCCATTAATTATTATTGTTTTATGTTCTTAATTACATTTGTTTGGGTTTATTCTTAAAAAAAGAAGCAAACTGGCACCCAACAAACACCAAGAAACAAATCCAAGGTACCAAGGAGTCAAAACCAGCCAGCAGAGTTCATAAACCGATTTTAAATGAAATAAAACACATGAACGCAGCCACATAAAACATAGCTTTTTGAAGTTTTAAAACTTCATCAGATGTGGATCTAACAGTCAAACTCAGGGTTATATAGCATTCTGGCAAGCAAACTGACCAATACAAAAATACAAATTGTTAAGACATCATTATCATAAAACTCATAAATATTCATCACAAACCATGTTAAAAGGACTAAAAGCATAGCTCTCAACCTCTTAAGAGGCCAATGTGGAACACACAACCTAATAATGTGTGACAAATAGCCAAAATGTGGAACACCCTATTTTCATACTACGTGAAAATGTACCATTTCCATGGCACCTGGTTGAAGTGGGCTCTCAAACAAAAGCATGAAGTTCAAGTACATAGCCAAAAATTAACACTATACATTTCTAAAAATTCTATAAAAACACAACTTGTAATTTAAATCAAACTTGTTTATAATGTTCAATGCCATAAATAACCAAATGCAAAACAGAACTACCACAGAGTATCAAACTAAAATCAAAACTACTACTATACAGAATCAAAGTAAAACTGCCCATAAATACCATTTCCTACAATATAGCATTGCTCTAAATGTCTGCTAAACACTGCCCTGCTATATGTTTCATACTGCCAACAATTCTAGATCTGTATATTGCACTACATCTGTGGACATATGTATTTAATGTACTTTAGATGCACACTCCTTATTGCATGCCACTGTATATAACTGGTCAAGAATATATCACAAAATGTTCTGCATACTGTATAGCACCCCTAAAACTTCAGTGTCTTCACCTGTGCATTAAGAGAAAAACTGCTACTATGTAGATCAACTGAAATGAAATTCTGCATGACTAAAACAGTCTGTTGCAACACTGTTTACCAAAATACCTGCAATACTGTACCACAGCACATCTAATTACACAAGTCCACAACCACAAATAACAGTAGTGATGACCTCAGTATTAAGACTAGAAAATGCAGCATTAAGAAAGGTAACAAAAGGACAAATTTAGAAACAGAACAGTAAACACAAAACAAAATTCAACAGCAATTTGCTACTGTAATTTGTTCAAAAACATTAATGGAACAGTTTTTGCATCAACCTACATTTAATGAACAATGAAACTGCAAAGCATGACACTCTAATGTTGGGCATTACTAACATCCTGCAACCCTCAATGATTCATCAAGGAAGAAGTCTTTTGCATCCACCAACATTGTATGACTTTTACAACACTGCACCACAGATCCTATAAAAGTTAACACAACAAACAGGTTTTGCATAAATATACATTATCTTAACAGTAACTAGCATAAATCTCCAGTTTTGCATTAATGACCATAATCAAATTCAAAATGATAGAACAGACTTGGCAAAAACCTAGATTTCATTTCGTTCCAGTAAGACAAAGTATAAAATTGGTGTCTACCATTCCTCACCCATTATAACCTGCACCAACTCACCAAGAAAAAGAGGTAGGCAAGGTAACTGTAAACACCACTAACTGTGGTACAAGAAAACAAAAGAAAGGCAGGCAAACTCGACAAAACCTCCAAACCAGCCCAGCAGAAGTGCCATCGTTCAGATATCCTAACTACGCTCTGGTTCTCCTCACTCCTCTAGCAAAAGAAGCATGTTCCAAAAGTAAACGAAAGAATAAGTGTTTTACTATAACTGTTTTTCAAGGTTTCGCAATGGTGTGAAACCCTATTGTGATGTTGCTATCGACTGTGTTAAGGGAAAATCCTGTAGTGATTGGCCAATTTCTTTCTTACCTCATTGGTTTGCTTTACCTAGAAATTCTCTCTTGATTGGCTCGTATACCTCAATGCCGATTAGCTTTATTTGTGGTATACGAGCACACAAACCGGAGCCATCACATCACTGTTCAGTGCGGAACAGCGGAAAAACCCCTAAGAGAGCCTTTAAATGCGGAGCGTTCCGCATAATCCGGAGCACTTGGCTGTTCAGACTATAAGACTTCTTAAAATCAAGTTAAAAATGCTAAAATACATTTAAAAATATCAATGTTGCAAATTATCTAAAAATACAGCTCACTTCTCCAAAAACGATTAACTGAATGCTTAAATATTGTACTTTAAAAGCTGCATGAATGAATTTGTGCATTATGTAAAATACCAGACTTCAGCAGCAGTAAGTAAATGAATCAACCTACATTTAATGAACAATGAAACTCTAATGTTGGGCATTACTAACATCCTGCAACCCTCAATGATTCATCAAGGAAGAAGTATTTTGCATCCACCTACATTGTATGACTTTTACAACACTGCACCACAAATCCTATAAAAAGTTAACACAACAAACGGGTTTTGCATAAATATACATTATCTTAACAGTAACTAGCATAAATCTCCAGTTTTGCATTATCACAAAATTATACACTATACATTTCTATAGCATCCTGACAAGCAAACTGACCAATACATTTATTGTATAAAAAGTAATCATTTGGCACCATCAAGTGGACATAGTGTAATTCACAGACAATATACGCCTTTTTAATTTAATATGTCTTACCCACATAAAAGGACTGACATTTTTCACACAAGGCTAAATATACCAGTCCACTCGATTCACAGTTAAAATAATCATTTCTAGTTAGTCACATTTCTACTGTTTAAAAATATTTCTGCACTATTACTTATATAATTACATTGTATACACCCAAACAAACTACTGGAAATAAATTTTATATACCGTCCACATTTAAAATTGTTTTGCCTCTTATCATTTTCTATAACATTTTTCAAATTATGACAGTTCGTATACACAAACCTCAACTCCATTTTTGATATTTTTTCTAAATCTGTGAGACTAATGAACTTTTTCCATTCTGACCTAATAATGTTCCTGATTATACCTGTACTAGCATTATACTCTTAATACCATGGCTTTGCTATACTCATCATTCTGATGATGGTTCTTCTCAGCACATACCCCAGGCAGCTGACCCAGAATGGGTTTAAATTTGTCATGCCTACCCTCTTGTAGCTGTTTCATGGCATCATCTAACAGGTCATTTGGGTAGCCTCTCGCACTATAGACACTTCTAAGGAAAATACATTCATTTTGAAACTCTTCATTATTAGAAGTCATACTACTAGCTCTCACAAGTTGCCCTTCGGCTATATTCTTCTTAAAAGGTAGGGATGTGCGGTATCAAAATGCAAGAATGAGTTAGAATAGGTACTTTTTCTATGTACCTTTGCACTAAAGACATGGTTTTCTTTATATATTTCTATATCAAGGTTTGTAATTTTTCATCAGAAACATTGTATGTGAATTTGAGAAAGGAAGTAGTATTGTTTAAAAATCCTACAAATTCATGCACTTTATCTTTAGCATCAACCCAAAAAATACAGGAGGGTAGGCATGACAAATTTAAACCCATTCTGGGTCAGCTGCCTGGAGTATGTGCTGAGAAGAACCATCATCAGAATGATGAGTATAGCAAAGCCATGGCATTGGAGTACAATGCTAGTACTGGTATAATCAGGAACATTATTAGCTCAAAATGGAAAAAGTTCATTAGTCTCACAGATTTACAAAAAATATCAAAAATGGAGTCTCATGAGGTTTGTGTATAAGAACTATCATAATTTGAAAAATGTTTTAGAAAATGATGAAGCAAAACAATTTTAGGAAAAAGTTTGGCACTTATAAATGTGGATGGTGTATATAAGCAATAGTGCAGAAATATTTTTAAACAGTAGAACCATGACTTTAACTAGCAATGATTATTTTAACTGTGAATCGACTGGACTGGTATATTTAGCCTTGTGTGAAAAATATCAGTCCTTTTATGTGGGTAAGACGGAATGTAAATTAAAAAGGCGTATATATGAACATTATTATGACATATCAAACAAAGAGGAAACAATTGCCCTTTATAAACATTCTTTAGTTTGTATGAATGCTAGATTCATATTTTTTGTCTTGGAAGAAATCAAGAAAGAAGCAAGAGGGGGACAATGGGAAGAGAGAGTGGAATATAGAGAACTTTGGTGGCAGATCACTCTACAGGCTACCATTCCACCAGGATTACATGAAAGTGTATCCATTGTTCCCCTATTAAAATTAAGGGCAGCATAGTTATGAAAATGAAAATGTTCATTATCAAACCCACATTTCACAGTTAATTTATATAGTAGGTGTATTTTGCATATACATATACTTTTGTCTGTGATTTACACTTTGTCCACTTGATGGCGCCAAATGATTATTTTTTTTTTATACTCAATTTACCTACTGTTGCTGAAGTTTGGTATTTTATATAATATACGTATTCATTCATACAGCTTTTAAAGTACAATATTTAAGCATTCAGTTAATCTTTTTTTTGGAGACGTGAGCTATATTTTTAGATAATTTACAACGTTGATATTTTTAAATGTATTTTAACATTTTTTAACTTGATTTTAAGAAGTCTTTTAGTCCTTTTAACATGGTTTGTGATGAATATGAGTTTTATGATAATGATGTCTTAACAATTTGTTTATAGGTTCATAGGTAGGTACTAGGCTATTGGCCCTAGGGCTTATATAAGCCTAGCAAAACGGTACCCTGGCTTTTGCCACCCAAGAAAATTATTTTCCTGCGCCCCGTCAAGCAGAGCCACAGAAGTAATCCCCGGGGTGAATTTCCTATCTCCCATCCAATCATCAAGATTTTTCTTGAAGAGTGCTAATGAGAAGCTTTTTTTTGTATTGGTCAGTTTGCTTGTCAGGATGCTATATAACCCTGAGTTTGACTGTTAGATCCACATCTGATGTAGTTTTAAAACGAAAATGCTCTGTTTTATATAGCTGCGTTCATGTGTTTTATTTCATTTAAAATCAGTTTATGGACTGTTGGCTGGTTTGACTCCTTGGTACTTTGGATTTGTTACATTTATTCTTCTGTTATGTTTCTGTTTTATTTACCACAGCAGAAAAAGGTAGGTTGGTTCCTGGCGATCCACCTGCCTTGGCTCCCCCAGCTGAGACACTGGGGCCCAGCACGTCTGGGCCACAGCCTGATGACATCCCCTGCTACTCCTGCACAACCTGCTCCTTCAGGTAGTTCTGCCCCATAGGCTGAGAGTGTGCATCCTCTGAGAGTGGAGGAGGAAGGGATGCCTATGTCACCCATGAGCAAATGCCAGGCATGGTGCTTAGGCTTGTGCAACAGACTGTTGGTGCACTCTTATGACAAATGGAAAGCATGCTGTCCATCCTGGTGGGTCAGTCCCTCCCCAGGTGCGGCATCGCCAGTACCTCCACAGGAGGAGGAGTGAAAGTGTAGTACTGACAGTCCCATGGGTGAGGACTTGAGTCACACTGTTACCATGTCTGACATCCATGGGACCTGGAACCTCAACCCCCTCCCCAACCAAAGTGTTCACCCTCTCTTGTGTCCCTCACCAACCCTGTCTGCTGTCTTCTATGTCTTGTCTCTCTGCAAATGCTTCCTCACCTTCCCAACACATACCTATGTCCCTTCCCCAGCATTCCACTCTCTCCTTAAAAAAAGTGCACCTGTCCTCCCACAAAAATTCATCCCATACATAGCTCTCCATTTCACACGTGTCCACTGGCACACTTAATTTGGTCCATTTGGCTTGAAAACGCACTTATGTTGTCATCAACCCTCTCTGTGGGGGTGACAGTCCAAATTCAGCTAAAAATCTTTGCAAGTGCACAGTTGTTGCTGAGAAAGAAATGGATACCCATGGTTCTTTCCTATACCATTCCTGCACATTCCTAGCTGCCTTTCGCTATGTTTTTCCCTCTGCTTGCACCCCATTTCACTACTTTTCAATCTCCCCATTTTTTTCTTTAAAGAATCATTGTGCAATGCTGTGCTATGCACTACATAAGAGCTATGAGCAGCATCGCTCATCTAAGCTAAATGGCATTGTATTATTATATATATGTGAAAACATATTAATCAGGTTCAAAAAGTTCACCTATGCCCGATTTCAAACCCAGTACCATCTGATTTGAACAATAGTGTATCAACCCTCTAAGCCACACAGCCAGTTAATTAGAACAGGCGTATTAAGCAAAACATAGTAATTGTCATTTTCTCGTTATTAAGCATGTTTGCGAGATGCTGAGCATTGTGCTGCAAATCTGCTAAAAGATTAATGGAAAAATAGGAATTTAACTGGGAATCTGGTAGAGAAATAAATCACTATAAACCCATACACATAGTAATAGGTGTAAGTGAGGTATGCAACAGTAGTTCATTGTGCAGTTATCTGTACAGCATGTAAAACACACCTCAAATATCACTGACTCTAGCTCAGTCTGTTAAATGCTTTGAAAACATTTATTTTTGGTCCACATTGTCCTGTGTTCAAATCCAGCTGTGTCTAGCAATTAAAATACATGATGTGTACATCACCATTATAAATTGTGATATGTATGACTGTATCATCACCTACTTATCCAATCAAAGCAGTACAGATGAAATGTCTGCTTCTAAATAATGGAAGTCAAAGACCTACAGATAGCAACACATTTTAACTATTGGAATTTCAACCCTAGAAAGTGCCTAGAATGTCAGGTTATGCATTAGCATGAATTCCCAGAGGAATCTGAAATATGTAAGTCAGATGTGGCCCAGTAATATCAGACTGCAGTCCTCAATGATTTGCCAGTGATATTACAGACAACCACAGCTGTACACGTAACATACATATATGGAGGTCATGCTAGAAGCAAGGGTTGCTAGCACGCACATACCAGATGGCTACCGTGACATAACACATGACTTGGCAATTGTTCAAGTGGTTGACATAATGGTTACTGTCCCTCCTACCTTGTTCTAGGACACACCAAGCATGTTGCCTTTTACTCTGTTAATGATACATTTGGCTAACATACTTACCTTAAACACATACCTTAATTCCAGTGGGATGAGTGTCCTCAATCTGGCTGTGGCTGTTCATTAAGCCTGCCGCAGGTCCCACAATTAATATTCTGTGCTGTCGTCCTGCAAAATCTTCTGCCTCTCTGTCTATGCCTATTGCTAGCAGCAGCAGCAGCCTCAGCCTGTAGAACACACATATCTGTATGTAACAAGTAGCTGCTACAAACATTCTCTCTCTGCTGCTGTTATATTTTTACCCCATCATTTTCACCCCAACATACGAGAAAGGGGATGGAGTCTACATTGAGGCCTTATATCTTGTTGAGTAGTTGCATGGGAATGGATGAGTATACTGAAAATCAGCTGTGTAGGCTGCATTTAGCATGTCTGAACCACAGACTGGTTCAGATGCAATCAGCTGCTAATGAGAACCAGCATAAAAAGGCAACCTTCTAACTAGGCAAATCAGTGTATATTAGAGTTTCTTCTTATGTCTAACTTGTTGATACATTACTTGTATAGCAGTATCTTTTAACAGAGGAGTATTGTACTCCATCAGGTATGTATCCATTTTGTTTCCAACATGATACATATGTTTGAATATACTTAGGAGGAATGGGGAGTACATCAGTAAGCCTTTGTTAAAACTGTAACAATGACATGGCATTGATCTCCAGCCCTGTTAAACGTACCGAGGATGTAGAGTACACCAAGGGTATAATGCTGTGTGATAACTAGGTACACAGGTCTCCTGGCTACTTCCTTTGATAGCACTTGTAATAGTACACTGCTATTTTGTTGGCACTATTGTTTATACATATTTTTGGGGGGGGAGATTTTTCCTGTTATGGGGCACACTACAATACACTCCTGTGTTGAGTGTGTGAGCATACTTGACTATCTGTTATGGCACGAACAGGAATATGTCACTATTGCTACAATCCTAGTTGCGTCCACACCCTTTGTATGTTTGGCACACTGTTGAATATGACATGTGTAATCAAGCAGTGAATACTGATAGCCTTCCTTTACTGCTGTATATACACAGTTTACTCAAGTGTATGTGAACCTTACATGTGTTCTCATGTCTTTGTATTTCAGGAAACATCATGCAAGCACGTTACAGGCCACCATTTTCTAAGGTGGAAAACGACCTCATCATTGAGGCTTTGTGAAACATTACCAGGTCATGCTGTCCCAAGGGAGGGCAAATAGGTCAAAACGTGCAGCCCTGTGGGATGAACTGGTGCATAACAACAATACCATGGGTCATCAAAATCGTACCTACAAACATGTGCAACACCATGCCACGGATATGATAAATGCAGCAAGGAGATGTGCAACTGATGTGGCCAGGGATAGTCAGGTTACTGGTGGTGGCCCTGCAGCAGAACCTCCTCTCACAGCCACAAAAGAATTCCTGGCAAACCTTGCTACACAAGACATATCCCAGGCATCCATCAGCCAATATGTTGTGGATGTGGGTGCCGCCCCTTCCTCTCAAGAGGAGCATCCAGGTATGCTTAGTTAGATCAGCAGTAGAATACTGTTGCATTCATCCTGCCAAGGTGTATCTAGTTTTATATGGGTGTCAGGTGTTTGGAGGGGGGGGGGGTTGAAGTAAGTTAGTTGCAATTTTAAGCTCATGTAGAGATTGTCAGACACATACCTTTTATCATAACAGTTACTGTAGATGTGAAATATTTGGACATATTGCCCCTGTTTTATACTTTAACATGTGGCATTGTGCCATTACCTCTCCCCCAACTTTTTCAGGACCATCAGGAATTGGAAGAGGCTGTGCTTCTGCTGCTGGTAAGCAGAAAACTGTTTTGTCAGAGATGTAGATATATTTCAATATAGTAGCTAAAGTGTCATCCCAGGACTGTTGGCTGGATTGATGTACTGTCTGCATGACTGTCACTGTACAGATATTGTCAGAATGTCCACAGATTAGACCCATATCTCTACCTTGTAGGTATGACCATACTGATTGACTTGAAAGTATTGTCAGGACATTACTGATTGTCATAACTGTCAACTGTGCAGATTTTTGCAGAATGTCCACAGTGTACGTAATTTATTTTCTGCTCAGAAGTTTCTTGTTTACTGGATAATTATTTCCAAATAATTACAGATTGGGGTTAGAAAATAATGTGCTACTCTGTGAGGTTGGGAGGTATACAAGTCTCTAATGGTGGCAGAAGTGTATACAGCTTAACATATATTGTACCATAGTACTGCAGAGCGTAGTAGTGCAGGTATTAATGGATTGATTTTTCCATTTTATCACAGGTGACCAGGGAGGTTGGTCTTTGTCCCCTACCTGATGTCAGTGTCTCTTCAGACTCTGATGATGATGAGAGGCAAACTGAGGCACAGCTGGGGTGTGCAGGGGCTGACATCCCTCGTCCACCCTCACTATCACTGTACACAGCCAGTATGCCTATGCATACCCAGTCCCCTGAGGCCACAGATGCTGGACAGTTAGAGGGTGGGGACATTGATCAGGGAAGTGTAGTCATTGTGGCTTCAGTGACTGCTGACACTGGCCATAGCCAAACTGTTGGCAAGGTTACACACAGGCAGATTGATAGAGGTGCTCATAGGAGGCCTGCTGCCCCTCCACCACCTGTTGCAGGTGTCTCATCATGTGTCACTCGGAGTATGTTTAGGGCAGTCATGGAGGCACAGGCATGTTCAGAAAGAAACTCCTGATGAATGCACAAGGTTATGGATGCAGCACAGTCTGACATCTGCGACTGCCTCCACCATGTTGCTGATACCCTGAATTGGTTGACTGACACAGTGCAAAGAGGTAAGTCTGAGACAGATCGCACACTATCTGTCTTGGAACACACATTGTCTATGATGGAACATCTGACTGGAGTTGAGCATTGGCTTGATGGGCATAGGTCTGCAATTACATCTGCTGAGAGTCAATATGGCCCTGCACAATCATGCGTCCATAGTGGCACTGTCCAGAGGGGAGTGTGCTGTCCACGCCAAGATATAGCAGGCCATGGTCTCATGGTCCTGGGCATTCCTATGGAGGACATGGGCCCAGCAGACATCAGTTACCCTCAGGTGGTAGCACAGCATCTGGCCTTGGGCTGTAGAGGTGCCAGTGCAACTCCTAGCAGAGTCAGTTCTCATGTTTGGGGGTGGAGATTATGAACTGTCAGCTCTACCATGCAGGCTCACAGATGTCCAACATACAGACACATAGGACTAGCACTGAGCTTGACTGTGTTCATGCAGACACTCACACACAACTGCCACATGGAAGGCACCTACAGACACACACAACATTTTCATGGTCCATCTTGCCTGCTTCCCTTCCTGACTCACACAAGTTTATACTACATTATTGAAGTTTCAAAACTTCGAATCTGATGTGGTCGACACCATATAATCAAAGTCTTGAAACATCGAAAATGTAATAAAACACAACAACCTACAAAAACAAACCATTTAAACGCTCTAAGCAGGGCAAGCCCCCCTGCAACCCCCACACCCCCCGCTACTTAAATATACCAACTCCGAGATCGTACTACAGTGCAGAAAAGGGAAATTTTCCCTTTCAGCACTGTACGGAGATCTCCATTAAAAGATTCAAAGTTTTAAGACTTTGATTATATGGTGTCGACCATATCAGATTCAAACTTTTGAAACTTCGATAATGTAATATAGACCCGATTCACACACACGAGTGCCAAACTATTGGGTCTGCCTAGGCCTCCTGCACCCCCACACAACACCTTGTGTATGTGATGATAATTGTGCCACATCCATAACATCTTCCTCATGGATGCAGGGACATAAATCTGTGTGTCTGATGCACAAGGTGACTATCCACATTAGTATGAATTCCTTTCATCCATTGGTGCTGTTGACATGCTACTTGTACTGGTAATTTACAAATATTGCAGTTTGCCATTTATAATGTGGATAGCATAATAATTTGTGTACATTATGATGGATGCTGTTGTAAGGGCTGTGGAGTCACACAATGAAATGTGTCTCATGGAAATGTTTACATTTCACTTTCAGGATTGTGTAGTACATACCTATGGGTACACATCTACAATCAACCCATCAACGTTAGAGCACACGGTTGAATGTCAGCACAGAAGACAAATGTTATCAGAAAGATAATACAGTATAGGTTCATTTGTTCATAGGTGTTTACTAGGCTAACAAACACAAGGGCTTCCTTAAGCCTAGCCATGCATTCCAAATCTTTGACAAGGTCTGATACCCTTGGTAAGAGAAAGCAGGGTTTTGGGAGAGGAAACCATTACAAGCAGAGGCCTGGGAGATGGTCCATTTACAGTTTGCCTGTGTCCATTAGAGACATAGGTTCTAAACCAGGGATGATTGTCCTTGACTGTCCTGTTCACCACCCAGTTGTGTAACTTGCACTTGATTTGCATTAGGTCTGAACTCTGATTCACATGGATGGAGAGCCTGTTCCATATAGGTTGCAGTCTCTGGGATACATACCTCTCTTTCCAGCATGTCCTATTTATACCACAGGTCTGTAGAATGGGTAATTCTGATGCTAGCTGTTTATTGATATATAGGAGGTACACAGTGGGGGCTGACAATGCCCTGTATGATAGGTATACATCTCCCCTCCAAAGCCTATAGGAGACAGAATACAGTGATAGGGCCTTGATGTGGTCTGCATATGACATTTTACTTATGCCCTATATTGGTTTAGTGAGCAACCTTTGTGGATGTTCCAATTGTTGGATATGCCTGGTTAGGTACATACCAAAGGTGGCACTGCACTCAATGATAGGTCTGATGGATGCTGAATACAGTGGAACAATGACTTCCTTGGACTTAGATGCCATACCTTTGTTTATAAGTTGTGCAACATAGAATGATTTCCCCAGTACTGTAGACACGTGACAGTCAAAGGCTAGATCACTATATATGTGTGTCCCTAGGTCCCTGACTTCTGGGTCCACTGTTAGAGGTGTGCTGTCAGTAGTTAGCAGGAGTGCATGACTTCCCAAAGGATAGTATTGTACACCTCTTGGCATTTAGTGTTAGTCCATGGCTTTAACACCAGTTGTATGTCTGTGTCAGCCCCTCCTGGAGAACATTTGTGTCAGTGTGGGATTCAGTGACAGCTCCTAATTTGCAATAAAGCCACAGACCACTGACAGTGGCCCTGACTTCAGAGAAGTAAATGCCAAAAAGGAGTGGTCTGAGGAATGATTCATGAGGGAGTTCACTTGTGACTGGGCTCATTGTAGAGGTGGACTCCCCAATGCTGACTTCCTGGAACCTGTCTGTGAGCCACTTGGCTATCCACCAGCTGACATACTAGTTTGTACTTAACCTCTTGAATTTCTCAACAACGCCTGAGTGGGATATTGTGTCAAATGCCTTGTTAGGCCAAGTAGGTAGTGTGAACTATTTTCCCTCATCCATTGCTTTGGTTACCTTCTCAAATAGGTCCACCAGGTTGAGTAGGCATGATATGCCCTTGACTAAACCAAACTGGGATGGGTCTAGTGTCTGGAGGTTTACTACATCTCTGTTGATCATCTCCATGATAATTCTTTCCTTGGCTTTACAGATCAGACTAGTGAGACTTCTGGGTCTGTAGTCTCCAGGGTCTGTAGATGGCCAACCTTTGGGCAGAGGGATGACTGTTGTTGTTCTACATTCATGAGGCATAAAGCCTGTTTGGTGGCTGTAGTGAAATAGTAATTCCAGCGACCCTGACAGGTCATGTTTTATTGCTGTTTAGAAGGCATGCTGGGATACTGTCTGGGCCCAATGATGCAGTGTACTTGGTCTTAGAGCATTAAAGACCTATTCCCTAGTGATAGTAGGGATACTTATATATGATGGTATTTCCTGAGGGAAGGTTGAGGGAGAGAGAGGGGTAAAGTTGGGGCTGAATTTATCAGCCAGGAGGTTTGCTATATTTTCTGTTTCATTATAGGTGGTTCCATTTACAATGAGATTTACACAGAATTGTGTATTTCCTTTTTGTGGTTGCAGTCATAGCTAAAGTATGCTTTGTGGTTGCCCATGGCCTGAGAGCCTGAACTTACCTCAAATCTGGCTTTGGTAGACTTCATTTGTTCTCTGATTTTTTGTTTACTTTGATGACAGAGCTTTTATCCTGCTGTGTGCTGCACCTCCTAAATTTTGCCATGAGTCTCTTCCTTCTGTTATACAGCCTACTGATTCTGTGATTCCACCAGGGTGGCTTAATTTTGTGTTAGTTCTGTACTTCTCCCTGGTGGGTATGGCTGTCTCTATGCAGCTATTAACATGCTCATACAGGGTTTCTGTGAACACTTCTGCACATAGGTAGCAGTGTACTCAGTGTTTTGGGGGGCTTGCAATTTGGCCAGGTTATCACCTAGTAGCTGGAGGTTAGTCTTAGAGTAGTTCCTGAATATTCTATATTTTGCTGGGGGTCCATATTTTATTTTTACTTCAAAGGAGACCAATTTGTGTTTGGACCTTACCAGGGAAGACATTACAGTAAGGGGGTGTGCAGCACTCATCCATATTGGTGAGGACCAGATCCATTATGGTTGCACTTCTGCTTGGTGTACTGGGTATCTGGTCAAGTGAGTTTGTGTTTACAAAATGCAGGAATCTCTGTACCTGTATGTTTGGTGTCATATAGGATTCCCGGTTAATAGTGGGATAAAGAGTCACCCATGAATATGGTATTGGGTTGGATGGTTAGTGTTTATAATAAGTTTAAATACATGGTATGGGGTTCCAGGGCCATAGAAGGGGGCCTATAGCTTGCATGGAAGAAGTACTGGATTCTGCCAGTGCATTGTCCTGTTTGAGCAGCTTTGAAGTATCTTTAGTTTTGATGTATGTGACGGCTGTGCCCTGGCCCAGCAATCAAGGAGCCTCAATCCTTACTACTAACACCAGAGAGGATGTCCCATATATGAGGAAAAGATAACAAATACACACAGTAAAGTACAATTTCCCTTAAGTGCACACAAAGATCACAGTCAGCCTGGGGCTGGTTGCTCCCTTGCTCCCCAGGTCCCCAATAAGACTCCCCACTGGCACAGCTATAGGGTCCAGATCTTAGCATAGCTGGCAAGCTAACAACCAATACCCTCTCTGTCCAACCAGTGCTTCGTGTCCCTGCCCAAGTAGCTGACAAACACACACACACTTACACACACACACACACACACACACACACACACACACACACACACACACACACACACACACACACACACACACACTTTGAAATACGTATTTATACAACTTCACAGACACTCCTGGGAAAGGCTGACACAGATTCTCCAGATGTGCCCCTTTACCCAGACTATACTGTAGTAATTACTGCCACCACCAGCTAATAATTATCAGCTACCCAATGGCCCTTAAAAGGGTGTCCAATTATTACCGTGCAATATTATTATCCAATTGGTAAGTGTGACTAAGTAGTCAAGGCTTATTAGAATGGCCTTGCACAATAAACTCTATAAGTATGCAATGTACTCTAGAGCTTAACTTATCTATACACAAATTAGCCACAGTTAAAAAGAGTTTAAAAATATTTAACAATAAATACTAAAAACACAAGACAATACTACTACACCACAGTGCTATTCAAGAGTTCAGAGATCACACAGAAACTTAAAATAATTCCGTAGTACAGTTCTGACATAACAGAAAAACACCAAGTCTAATTTTTATAGTCCTAGCTATTTCTACAAGAAAACATACTTCTAAGATAACTTACTTAAGACACAGGCAGTGTGTTGATAAGTTGGATATCAAGACAAAAATGCTTCATAATCTCTGGTTCTCACTGTTTAAATTGAAATTGCAGTTCAGATAAACATTTGTTTACACTTTCCTGGTTCCCAGGCCGCACAGAAACTGCCTTTACATTCTTTTACACTTAGAGCAATAAAGAACATTCCACATGTAAATTCTGGTCATTAACCTTAGTCTTAAAGCAATAGGCAGGATGCTTACTCTAGACTCATTGACTCCAAATTCTAACTTCAAATGAATAGACATAAAGTAATTTTCATTTGAAAGGACCAATACAAAATGCTTGACTTAGTTTTCCTCACAGCAGATGGCCGTGTTGCCATATTGTTGAAACAGCATTTCTTTACATTTAAGACACAAGCCTGTATTTCACATTTATATTTACAAATGCCAAAATTATGTATCAAATTCTATTTGACTAGGCTGGCAGCCTTCACCCTTTTCTACCAGTCTTCACAATGTACATAGAGGCACCTCCATTTTTAGTCCTTGCCTGTGAAGTAGCTGGTCTAAATATGTGTAACGCATAATAGCCTTGCACTGTTGGTGTACTCTTCATGGCTTTAAGCCATGTGTCATTGACCACACAGACATCTTCTGAGATCTCAAGTATGTATCTCTAAATATAGTCTAGTGAGGTATGTCCCAGGTTATGTACTCCCACATGGACTATGACTGAGTCATACCATAGGAACATAGGAAGTTACTAGGTCAATGGCCCTAGGGCCCTTACAAGCCTAGCCGAGTTCTACACTTATTTCCATGATCAGTACCAATTGCCCCTGTGCAAGAGGGACACTGGTGGAACCCCCAGGGTGAATTTAAAGTTACACATCCAATTGTCCACATTGCATTTGAAGATGACCAGTAAGGTACTCAGTTTGACAGTCCATTCCATTCCAAAGGTGTGGTAACCTCTGGGAGAAAAACTGTCCCTCCAGCATGTTCTATACTGTTACATACCAGGTTAAGGTCTGTAGAGTGAGTAACCCATGTACCATTTGATTTGCAGATATGCAGCATTTCCAATAAAGCATGGTCAAAGATTGCTTTATATGTAAGGCATAGATCATCACTGTGTAGTCTGTATGAAACAGAATAAAGTGACAGTGATTTCAGATAATCCACATAAGACAGATGCTGAAGACCTTGGATTATCCTTGTGAGGAACCCTTCTGGTCTTTCCAATTGCTTGTAAAGGTGCATACCAAAAGGAGTGTTGTATTCCATTATTGGCCTGATGAGGGGAGAGTGCAGACAGGTTATAACTTCTTTTATTTTCTGGATGTAATGGCCTTATGTATGAGATAAGCAATATAAAATGCCCTTCTTACCACTTTGAGGACATGGTGATCAAAGGTAAGGTTACTGTCAGCCTGTGTGCCCAGGTCTCTCACCAGTGAGTGCATACTTAGGGTGTTGTTATTTATGTAGTAGTTAGCAGGAACATCGCAGTTACTGAGAGGGATGATAATACATTTTTTTTGCATTGAGATTAAGGCCATGACTTTGGCATCTATCACTTGTTTGTGTAAGAAGCTCTTGTAGGATGTTGACATCATTTGGAGATTCTATGACTGCTCCCAGATTGCAGTCATCAGCAAACTTGCAAACTTTGTCAGCCGCAGACCTTTAGTTTTAGCTTGTACTTTGGAGAACTAGATTACAAACAGTAGACATGGCAGATCCTTGTGGAACACCACTGATTACAGGTCTGCTGGGTGGATTCTCCTCTTTTGACTGAATGGGTTCTATCAGTGAGCCAGTTAATGACCCATCTAACAATATAAGGATTGATACCTAGCTGGACAAGTTTGCAAATGATGCCTGAGTGGGGGTTAGTGTCAAACACCTTGGCTAAGTCTAGGTAGGCTGTATGCACATATTTCCCATAGTCCAGGGCCTTGGTGACTGTCTTGAAGAAGTCCACAAAGTTTCACAGGCATCATCTCCCTTTGACAAATCCAAACTGAGTAGGGGCAAGTGTTTGCAGATTACCTATATCTTTGTTGATAAGGTCCATGATGATTCACTCCATGGCCTTACGGCTAGTCAGGCTAATAGGTCTATAGTTCCCGGGGGTAGTGGAAGCATCACCTTTGTGCAAGGGTATAATGGTGGCTGTATTCCATTCATCTGGGAAGAAACCAGTGCTTAGACTATGATTGAAAAGAGTACCAATGGTGTTGCTAATTCTCATTGGAGCCCATGCAGGACACAACCTGGGATGTTATCAGGTCCCACAGATGTTGTGTTTTTGGCCTTAGAGAGGGCATTTATGACTTGCTCTTTAGCGATACAGGGTAGGGGACAAGGTGGTAGGGATGTCATGGAGTATGTGTTGTGGGGACTGAGGAGTGAAGTTTTCACAGAACCTGTCAGCTAACAGGTTAGCTATGGCCACAGTGTCAGTATATGTGGTATCATTAACTACCAGTTAGGCACAAATCTGGGCCTGTCCTTTTAAGTAATGGATGTAACTAAAGAATGCCTTATGGTTGTCCTTAGTTGAGGGATCTAATTTGGATTCAAAGTTTGCTTTTGAAGACTTCACAAAAAGTCTTATTGGCTTGTTTAAGCTGAGTAGGGAGTGTTTCCAGTTTAGGGCTCACTCCCTCTTACTCTTAGACAGCAATTTCTTCCTGTTATTGTAAAGCCTGTACCCGAGTGGAGTGATTTTGAAAGGGCACATCACAAAAGAAAAAGACGTACCAAGACACTTTCTTTTGCCAGGTGGCCTTTTGGGGAGGGAGTGAAGGCATGAGAGTGGCACACTTGAACCCATGCATATCAAGGAAAGCAGCCCAGTGATACAATGTTCAATTGTAGTAGTTCACAAAAATATGAAGCATATAACAACAATGGGGACTTTACTGTGTGTAAAACAAATTGTAAAAATGACAGAACATGGGGGGGGTGGCTTGAAATGACTGCACATAGGCAAAAACCCAAATCTGACTTGTACATTCATCAATGTGATAATTATATTACATTACATTCCCTGTAAGCAATGAATCAAAGTTATGAACAAATAATGACAAAACTACCCATTTCAGAATATTTCAGCCATAAAAGGCCACTCAGATATCTGTCGTTACAATTCACTAAAAGCAGTCAACAAGCACAATCTCTGCAGAAATAAAAGTCATCTCATTGAAACATGGCTCATAAAATTTGAGAAACACATGTCCTCTCCCAGGATCAGCAGCTGCCTCCCACATTCATGTGCCAAGCACCCAAAACCACTACATGAGCTTGGGATGAATAAGCTGTAGTCAGGTACTTCTCATTCTATGCCACTGATACAGCTGCATGCAGTTATTTTTGACCTCTACTGAGCCACTAACTGCTTCAACTAAGGATGGTTGAAAGGTGTCACATAATGACAGCACATGCTGGTCTTGGGGCCACACCTGTCAACCTGGCTAGCAAATTTCTGACCCTGTGCTGGTAGACAAAACCACAAGTAAAGATCAGATTTTAAATATTCAGAGGTACGATCCCAATCAGACCAGATCAATGTAATAAGAAAAAAGAAATGACTGAGTGGATTGCTTCTGTAGGCAATGAGCACTGTTATAAATGCACAAAGATGAATACAGTGCCTTGCCAATATTTGCAGAAGGTCCAATGGGTAAGCACTAAGATCAGGTCCTTTAAGCAGCTGATCTGTAAGTGTGTACTTTATGTAGTGACAGTGTTTGCCAATACAAATCCACAGCCATAAGGGTTAAAAAAGGCTATTACCACTATACCTTCAACCTCTTACCACAAAAAATCCGGACAAAGATAAAAATAATGGGGGGACAAAGTCCCAAAAATAGAGAGGTTTTAAATATTGCTATTATACATGTAGAAAGTTGCTAGTATAATAGGTTTTGTAATAACATGAGTTTTCTGAGTGATATAAAAGTCTGAAACTCAAATGTGTGCAATTATTTAATGAATGTTGCTGTGCATTTAATGAACTCTGGTCTGTACTGTGCCACTTAATAGGGCACTATATTTTTTTGCTGAACTAGAGCTCAACAATGCCAGTTTTCATAGCAGAAAATGACTACTTATTGTATAACCTGTACATTCTATGTAACTGGTAGCTTTTCTCCATTACCAGATAAGGATCCCAGTATGTATATTCCATGCATTCCTAATCCGATTGCCATTTCAAGCATATTTCATCTCCATATAACAGTATATAAATGGATTACTTTCCATTTGCCACAGTTTCTATTGCCTGCAGGACTTCACTTTGTAATGAATTACTCTTTATTCAAGCTCTTCATCGCTAAACACTTTATGTAATAAAACAGCAAATCAGTCACACTGTGTAAAAATAAACTGCATGAAATCTGGAAAAAACATACTAGTCTGGGTCAGTAATACAGCAGGTTTTGGGCTTCCTTAGAAATCTATGAGCACTGAAAAAGGTAAACTGCTTCTGAAGTTGTCAAGGTATAAAACCACACTTCTGATAGGCTAACAGTTTGTTTACCCTGGAATATGATTTTAGTAAAGAATGTGGAAATGCTGCATATGTGAGAAATTTGTATTACTTTTCCCCGAAAAACCTGTAAGGCACAGGAGATACGAATGTTTTGACTAGCCTTTATTTTTTACGTACTTTACTACCACCCGTTCTAGGTTTAACAGCTAGGTTAACAACGGTGACAGTACCAGTATTCATAACAACCAGGATATCTGTATGATAAATCTTTGTTATTTCGCACATTCTTTGATTCAATTTACTTACTTTTTTGCATACATTAAGTACATCTTGAAAACAAGCCTGCTGTCAATACTTAGGTGCTGCTACCACTCAAGGCTGTCAGTAAAGTTTACTACAAATGTCAGCGCCATGACAGTACCCATATTAATAACCTGCTTCTTCAAAAAAGACCTAGATTTTTCATCCAGTAGCCCACCTGCTTCATTCAAGTGGCTAGAGTTCTACTCCACTGTCCCTTGCTCTAGGTACGATCACAAACAGGAAGTGACATCTATGAAGTAGTCTGTTGTACGGTGTGCAAAGAGAGAGCTTGGGCTTTAGAAATTGTGAAGGTGTTGCAGAAGTGTACACATGAGGTGTAAACTATCTGTACAAATGTTTATCACTTTATGCAACAGAGTCCATGAAAGGGAAGCAGTGGCCTCTGTGATTTACATTTCTTTAGTCCGTAATAAACAACAGGAGTATGTCCTGGACATGCATCAGTCAACAGAAAAGTACCGGGACTTCTGTTTAAAAAGTCACTGTAAGCATATAGCTGGTGCATAGTGGCAAACATTTTAAATTAAGTGAAATGATGATTGAGTAAGCAACCGAAGTGTAGAGACAAAAAAATGCACAGCCACATATTTATAGCTGTCAGGCTTTCACCACTTAAATGTGGAGCACTACCTTATCTAATATGGAACAAATGGTCAAAATGTGGAATGCAGCTACTAGAAGTTACTCACAACATGGTTAAATTAATATGATTGTGTTGTTTACTATAGATATTATTAGATAAAATTAGGTTGGGGGTAGAAGTGTTATGCAAGTGGTGGCTTGGACTGCAAGAATCCGATTGGCTGCCACCACTTGCATTATCAACAATTTTTTAGATGGATTTTCTACTAAAAGTTTAATGTGACCTTAATGTAAAAACACGCTGAATAGTAACTATATAAGGTAAATCACAAGTTCAGTTACGATTTCAGCATGTTTTACATTAAGCTCAACTACAAATCTGCACTACAGTTTCTCGCGCTTGTGGAAGGCACTCAGGGGTAACAACTTGCAATTCATATCTTCTCATGGCACGCACGGATGTAAGCACAGAGGCACCATGAGAAGTTACTCAGGGTTAATGAGTTAATGCCATTGTCCACAAGGCAGATTTGCTCTTCCTTGCAGAGCTGGTTTTGGTCCTATCAGGTACGGATGAGTCAATGCAGTTAAACAGCTGTTTGTATAAAACAATGGTGTAGAACTCAGCATAGTTGCCAGCTCTATCTGAAGGAGGGAGGTGCAGTACAGCTATTTATACCATCCTGTAAGAGGTTATGATGTGCTTTGGAGAAGTGTTTTAGTTTCTTTGCTGTTGGGGGTGGTGTAATAGTTACTTCGAATGAAATTGATTTGTGGTCAGATCTCACTAGAGAAGACCTCAGAGTGGGATGCTACAGTGGTCCCCCATATTGGTAAGCACCAGAACAAGGATGTTGGCACCCTTGTGGGGGTGTCAACCAGGAGGTCCATTGCACTTGAGTTAACAAAGTCAAGGAACCTCTGGGCAAGGAGTTACAGCATGAGTGAGTTACCTGGTCAATGGATGGGTAGTTAAAGTCATCCAAAGTCAGGGTGTCCTGATGTATCTTGATAGACTCAAGTAGATTAAAATAGGCAGAGTGGTTTTCCTGATTTACAGAGGGGGTCCTGTAGCTGGCAATGACTTGGATAGGTGTCCTACTAACAGTTAATTGCACCTGAAGTATCTCCAGGGAATCCTACTGTTTAACCAATCTGGAGGTGTATTTATCTGTAATGAATATCAGTACACCTCCTCCTTTAGTTTTCCCTGCCTTTGGTATGTGGTCTGAACGTGTGGAAGGAAGTGTAGCCCAATATGGTTGGAGTGTTCTCCACAACTGTGAACCAGGTCTCCATGAATGCACAAATGTGTAAGTCTTCCAAGGTGAGGACTACTTCCAGTGAGTGCAGTTTCATGTTAAGACTCCTAGCATTTAGCAGCATAATCTTGAGGTTGTTTTTAGATGGAGTTTTCACATCTGGAACTTTGTCCTTGAGACACTGCATAAAAAGTGCACTATAGGGGTGGCAAAAGCCTTGGCCAGTAACCAAAATCCCAGGGGTGACAGATAAAGACATGTCTGGCAAAGCACTGAGGTCTGCCGATCATGTCATCCCAGGCTGAAAGATACTGTATCCCCTTAGAATGACAAGATAAACTAAACTAATTACTGAGGTCAATCATTTTCTGTTTGTACTGAGGCATCATCCTAGGTGAAAGTAAAATACTGCTTAAGGCTAGGGACATACCTGCCTGAGACAGATAGTCTGAGAGTTCAATCATGTCTCTCTTCATATATTCCAGAGAGGTATGCCTCAAGTCATTCACACCAACATGGACTATGACAGAGTCACAACAGTACCTGTTTTTGAGATACATGAGTGCATGTGACCTTCTCTTTATCCAGGCTGGTGAGAGGGACATCTGTGTGTCTCACAATGGAATCAGCTATGACTAATATTTTTTTAGTGTTTTGCCTTAAGGGCTTGAAATGTGAGACACTGGTGTGACAGCTATTATGTGCGCTGTGTTCTGCAGTGGATGTATTATGTGTAGCTTACTTCTGTTTGTATTTGGGAAGTCTCTGGTGTTTATGTATGTTTCTGGTGAGGAACTCTGCATATGTAAGTATGTGTGATTTGGGTTTGGGTGAAGTGGGAGGTGAGATGTGCATGGTGACAACCTGGTCACTGTCATATGTACTGAGTGGTGTGCAAGATTGCATGTATTCAAGGCTTTTAATATAGCTGCATCTCTGACATGCTGAGTTTGTGTTACTTGTGGTCCAGTGACATGAGTGCATGTATAATGTGGTGGATCCTAGCTCCTGATAAGCAACTGACCGTGCCTTTCCCCTTACTCAGCTTGCTGAGAGGAACATCAGTGTGTCTCACGATGGAGTCGCCAATGACTAGAATGTTGGATTGTGTGGTGGCTTGCCTTGAGAGTTTATAGGTTGAGTTTCCATGAGATGTAGCTCTGTGTGTTGATATGGGTGCTGTTTTTACAGAGTGCATTCGGGGCTGTTACGGGTATTTCTTATCTGTACTTTGTCTATGAGGTCTTTGCGATTTATGAAGGTTACATTTCAGTGCCTCAGCATATGTCTGCCTTGAATTGTGTGTGATGGTTGTGGCATGTGTACTACTGTCTACCCTAGTGACATTAAGAGTACTTTCATGCGAGAGCTTTGCCTCCAGTGACATTGTGTAAATACATCTCTCACATACCATATCAGTTTGAGAATGAACTGCTTATCGGTAAACATGAGGCAATTTCTACATTGCCTCTGGATGCCCATATCCACCAAGGTGGTAACGGTCACAGTGGGAAAGTTCATATCCATGGCAACAAACCCTTTTTTTATTGATTGCACAGTTGTGCTGAGAATATCAATCAATGTCACGAGTATCTGTTTTGCAACTATGCGAACAGTGCTTGTCACTGCAGGCTAGTTGTCCTGTATGCAACTCGGTATTGGAGTAAATTTCATTATTCTTTCCCAGGAAAAAATGTCACTCAAGATGTCTGAGTCTGTACAGAGCACTGCCAAACACTGGAGGGGAAACTAATACATACACCCTGAAACGTTGAGGATGAAGTATGTAGGCAGTTATTCTGAAATTAGAAACAGATCAAGCAGTGCTTACTGAAAACAAAGAATTACCTTGTCAAGAATGCTGAAAATAGGGGAGTCACATGAATGGTTAGTGCCTGGCTACTACTACTGCTGGTCTCATCATGGCTTCTCTCCTCCTTTTCTTTCACCAGATAAGATGCAGTCCACAGCTTGTTTGCTGATCCACACTCTTGTCCCAGATGATGCAAGGGTCTGTAGGCTTGTTGTAGCCTTTTCCAAGTAGATTCCTTGAATAGCAACCAGACCAATCGGTTCATTTGTGTATGTATTAAGCCTTGGGTTCCAAGGCTCATAGGATTTGACTAGGGTACTAACCTGATAGTGATTAGGATCATAGCTGCTGCATCACAATATAATGTTCAATGTCAGGTGACATGGATGTCCAAGGTTGGTCTAGCACGGTCCACAGCAATAGTAATACATCTTAGGTGACAGTTTCAGAGCAATTCATGTAGCCTGTCCTTCAACAGGGTAATGGATGTGATCTGATTGACATGGATGTGAGGCCTACTGCAGAGTAGTAGCCACCTTTAGGAGATTTAGGAGATGTTCCTGTCCCTGCAGCATGTCCTAGGTATGCCATACTATACATTTAGGTTCCAGAACACAAAACTGTAATCTCACATTATTTCACACAATATCCATTTTCTTTCTGGTTGTGTGACAGGCATTGTAGCCTTGGAAGGCCAAAGTACTTACTGCAAGTTTTCTATGAATGCACAGATATCCACATCTTCACTGCAAAGAGTGCCTACAGAGAATGTGTGTGAGGTTGTGAACCCCAAGGGTATAGCAGCATGATGCTTACTTTGCTGGAGTTGTACATTGTCACATTTGTAAGTGTGTACGTGTGACCCTACCCAATAACAGCATTATGGTTCGAGGAAGTGCCATATGCCTGGCAAAGCAGCATACTCGGTCCACCATGTTATCCCACACTGTCAGGGGCTGTTTTACCTCAGAATGACACCATAAAGTTAATAACATCTTACACTTAAGCATCTGTCAGGTCACTGCCTAACCATGGCCCGTTTTGACATATACACAAGCAATAATCTATTGCTAATGGCATTAGCAGTGTCTGTTGAAGAGATGTGGACAGAGTACAATGGGCTGATGTAAAATGCTCTGACTAACATCCACACATACCAAGTTGGCTGCAGTGAAAATAGTATTACTACCTATCTATATTTACATAACACTGCACAGCACACACACACACACACACACACACACACACACACACACACACACACACACACACCAAATTGGCTGCAGTGGGAATAGTACCACTACCTATGTACATTTACAGAACACTGCACAGCACACACACACACACACACACACACACACACACACACACACACACACACACACACACAGTTGACTGCAGTGAGATAGACCCCCCACCTAAGTTTACAGACTACAGAATGCAGAATGTATCACACTTGCCAGGTCTCATGTCTGACATTAACTTGGCTTTAGGTAATCGTATGGTAGATGACATCAGCAGGCATTATGGAGGACAAGAGCT